>NW_028301564.1:13125000-13232500 GCF_042242905.1 Orbicella faveolata
TCTGGACACTCGTGAAACCACTGAAGACTAAAAAGGCCCACTTATGCTAATGTTAAACAGACCAAGTCTCAGACCCGTAGGGAAAAGTCTTTAACCCACGAGGATGGAAGCGCCAAGCAAACGCAGTCTGAAGATGGACATTGTATGCCAATGAGGAGCTCACCACTGGATGCTACGAACAAGCTTCAGGAGCATGGAGTGGTGGATGTTAAAACCGCGGAAAAACAGGAAAATAAAGATCACGTTTATGCAGTTGTTCATAAAAATTAAAAAAGGTAGAGCTTCTGCCGCCAGTTTCCACTCCAGAACACCCTACTCGAAACACTTGGAACCTGCGATCCGCCCGTGTTCATCTGTTGAACTTGTGAATCGCTCGTCTTCTGTTGAACCTGTGAATCGCTCGTCCTCTGTTGAACCTGTGAATCGCTCGCCCCCTACCCTATCATTTCTCCCTTTTTGCGCTGACGTTTAGTTCTCTCGCGAGCCTATCCGCGCGTTCAAAGATCGAATGAAAATACGAGAACAGTAGAGGGCTGTGAGCAATCTAGTATTGATCCCAAAACTGGAAATTGATAGAGGCCGTTACCGGTCAGTGTAAAGTGGAGTCAGTTTTGAGACTCTACCTTGGGTTCTTTTGTTAACTAGGACTAGTACAAACACAGGAATCGAGAAAGATACCCAATTTCGATGTCAGTAAGATTCGTAATTCAAGATGCTAGCGAGTCAAGAGGGAACTCCGAAACACGTCAAGACATCTGAAGTTAGAGATCAAACCAAAGGCAAACGAATGGGTATAGCAGCAGCTGTTCCTCCAAAACATGTTTAGGTGGAGTTCAAACTATTATACAAATAAATCCAGCAAGCTATAGTAGTTTTGGGGTATAATAATGATAATAATACCGTACACAAATAAATCCAGAAGGATGCGTAATTTTCGGTTACAAGATTTGTTAAAAAGGAAGCTTTTAATGCGGGTTAACAATGGGGTAAACCAGAGATTTACCACAATAGACATTCACGCTCTTCCGCTTTCGGTTTCTGGGAACTGTGGCTTTATGATCTTCTCGGATAGACTCCCAGTGTCTTTCTATTTTGAATACGGAAAAAAAATATAACAGTCCTGGAAAAAAAAAAAAACATTGCTACTTATTTAAAACACAGGATACATGCTTTTGATCGCTACGGAGGAATTTGGCAACAAATCAAAGTGGCTATGAGCCACTCAACTTGAAAAATGGATCGTCTGTAACCGGGACAATTTTGTTGCCACTGAACTGAGTTTTCAATCCACAGGGCATATCATTTATATTTCGGGATATCAACATAAACAAGACGAGTCTGAGGATTTTAGCATTGTTGAAAACCAAGTTTTGGTTTATTGCAATGCAAAATGTTTGTCACAATATTTCGACTTTAATTCAGTGTCATGTAGTTATAGATCAAAGCAAGTGCCTACAACCTGGATTTTCCAAGTTAAATAGAGCATTTTTCGTGAAACTTATATGGCATTGTCTGACTTCCGCTGTTCACTAGCGCCGGGAAGCATGCGCAGATCAGGTAACCAGTGGTTACTCTTCCGTAGTATTTTGCCTTTCAAGGTTTTCAAATACTGACAACTATAAGATGATGAATCTCTCCAAGCTATCTGTGCTGATTGCAATTGTGGTATTAACTGAAATTTTCCTTTTTGGAACGGGTAAGTGTGGACGCCTAATGACTTACAATTGTGATTGCCGGCGTTTGTTCTCTAGGCGTGATATGCAAAGCTGCAAATGACTTTTGTCACCAGAATTTGTCAAGTGTTAGAAACCGATTATCAGTCGCTATAATGTGGGGTCCTTTTAATGAATCTGTACCAGATTCATTGCAAATTGACCTAGACGGATACGCGCCTTGTCCATGGTATCATTAATACGATTTGTCAAAAAGGAGCATTTTATAAGTGAGTTAAGAGGGAAGTTAAATGTCTGGCTCCCGCTAACTGTTCCTCCGAACTGAAGACATCAAGTCACCTGAAGCCAGAGATCGAACATTATCCAAATGAAGGAAGTTTTGGGCTATGATTTCGTCAAAAAAATTCTGTGGAAAGCGAATTACAGTGGGATAAACTGGAGATTCAGCACAATAAACATCCACGAACTTCCGCTTCGTCGATTTCTGGGAACTGTACCTATATGGTCTTCCCGGCTAAACTCCTAAACTACTTCCCTTTTAAAATGCGCCGAGGGAAACATCTTTGAAGTTACGTTTTTTCTGGCTTAAAAGACTCGATATCTGGTCGCTAACGACAAATTTACCAAACAGAAACGACGTTTTCGAGAAACGTGACAGTGGCCGCCGACTACCGCTGTTCATCAGCGGAAGCAGGTTAAGTGTACAGACCTCAATCTTGCCTTGTGTCTTAAGTTTACGTCTGATGACTTCGCGCTTTTCCCAGAGCGAACACTCGTCTCCTGGTTGGCTATTATGTTGGTTTGGCGATGTATCATTATTTTATTTTATTTACATAAGTTCTAACTACATTCAGCTTCGTTAATACTCATGACCGAGTAAGAGAAGTTCAAGAATAAATTCGTCGTTGTCGCTAGTCCGTTTTCCTTTCTGAGTTTCTGAGCGTGGAAATATATTTTCTTGGCTTAAAATGGGAGATGCGTCAGCAGCACACCAACAGAAGGCAGGTCACATTCGGCATGCCACAAAGTCTCTCGCTATCGAAATTAATTTTTGCAAAATCCGTTTGTACAAGTATTCAAAAAAGATATAAACAAAATCAAATTTATCGCACCATTAAGTCTTCAGGCGCCATTCTGTTTAAATGTACTTTCCTCTTCGTGTGCCACAGCTGTAAAGCAAATCTCTTTTCAGTTCATCTGGGGTCTTACATTGTAATTTAAAAGAGTTACGGTCTACGAAAATGTCTCTCATCGTCATCCTTTTTTGACTTTTTAAAGCTGAAGTTTAAAGCCTAACTCGCTAGGTTTACTAACTTACCTTGGCATATATAAAACAAATTACAGTATTTATTATTGCGCTGCGCAATTGTATCAGTTATTATCATCACAATTATTTAATAACTTCCCGTGTATCTCTGCTATGCCAAATTACTGATATCGTGCAAGCGCGAACATCGTTTATCCTTCATTCTCGTTGAATTATTCTGAATGATCCATTTTGGCTCGCGGCAGTTTGAAGTAACGTTTTCTATTTGTTTTTATTACACTGCATATTTTCGAGTGTTTCGCTTTTACAGTAGTAGTTGCGTGTTCGCTCTAATGTTGACAAGTTACTTCCTGAGTGGCTAAAGCGCTATACCTTTAATTAAGTTGAATCTGACAATCAAGAGTCTTTTCCTGTTTTGCTTTTGTTCAGTTTCTTTTGAGCTTCACACGAGCTGAAACATTTCATTTTTGAGGGGTGAAGAACATATACCGTTTGCGTTCACAATAGTTTCTGAAATTGTTTTATGCAATCTTTCTACTAAGTTAGAATGTGTAATCCAATGATGACGAGTGAAATTAGGAAATAATTTCACGCGCGTTTTGTCATAATTCTGATCATTTTCCGAGCCTCTAATTTCACGAGCATACCACGGCAAATGACGCTTACAATCGTGAGTTTTGAATTGTTTATTGTATCAAGAAATTTCGCGTTATACGTTGCTGTGGCATTTTCATAATTTTAAGCGTGGTTCTCATATGCCGCCGACATACCTGGGACATAGCCGCCGGCGTGGCCTGGGACACCGTTGCGGCATATGCGAGCATTTATCGCCGAATCATAATCTATCCCAGGCATTGACCGCCGGCTTGCCCGCGAAGTTGAGCTGAGTTCAGCTTCGCAGGCAAGCCGGCGGCTGTCGGCGGTTGTCGGCGATGAAAATATTTTATGTGAACATCATCTGCGGACGCAACGTACTCCAGTAAGACGATTCGATCCATATTTACGGGTAAAATTGTTGAAACTTGAGCAATTCGATTTGCATTTCGCGCAAATTTGAGTACGTCGCGTCGGCGATCCATCGCAGATGCGCCGGGGACCCACTGGGACAGATCGCTGAACGTTGTCAACTGCAACCGGCGACTACGTCGCAGGTACGTCGGCGGGATATGAGAACCAAGCTTTACACGTAAACTATAAATTAATGTTGAAAGTTCGCGCCAATTTGTCACCCATGGTATTAGGTATTTTACTTTCTTTGGCCTGGGGATCTCATGCAGTGTAACTTTAATTTGGCGCCGACGTGTAATTTCCGCAGTAATGTAGGCTAATAGACCAATTTCGATGTATTAAAATTCAGCCGAACACTTTCGATACCACTAGCCTGCGAAAGCAGATGCATTTCCGGCTGACGCTTGTCTCCGTCGAAAATAACGTCTGCGAACCCGAGCCAGGAAACGATTTCTGTGACGCAGGAATTTTAAGCCAATCACAGCTTAGCTCAAGTAGCCCTAGAACAACTGTGCGAGGTATTCGCTGCGAGGAGCACTCGAGTTTCTATCATGGAATCTGATTGGCCAAAGAGAAACAGAAGTCATTACGTCACAGAAATCGTTTCCTAGCTCGGTTTCGCAGACGTTATTTTCGGCCGAGACAAGCGACAGCCGGAAATACGTCCGCGTTCGCAGGCTACGATACCACTTGCTTGGTGCAAAATCGAATCGTGGAGAATCTCTTCATAGGGCTCGGTAGGATCCTGTAGGACTAGGTCATCAGTATGCGATTTTTAGCTGAAATCGAAATATTTACTCTACGGTTGAAGAAAGGCGATGAGGTTAACGAAAATTTAAAACAGTTTCCTTTCATTAGGCCTTAGGAAGAATGGAAGTCAAAATACCATGCAAACTAGAACGTGAGAACGCAGTCGCAACAATTGGCCTCAGTGTGTTATCAAGAAACTTGCCGGTAACAATTTATGTATTTTATTATAGATATATTTCTTTTCTTTTCTTTTCTTTTTTTTTTTTTTTGCTGTCGAGCGCGCCACATAACCTCATCAATTTGGCTTTTATCCTGTGTTCATTTGCCAAGTTGGTGACGACACGGAACAAAACTGAAATGTAAAACGTGAGTACAATACTTTGTGGGGTAAGCAATTCTTGCAACTGTAATGAATCTGACAGCAATAGGCTCCCGCATGAATGTCTAGCTGTTATTATCAATATGGGTAAACGGTCGAAGAAAAATCAGAATACCTTTCAAGTGCAAACGCTTACCAATTCAAATGTATATCTTGTGAAGAATCCAGCGACATTTATGAATCCAAGATATTACATCCTGTTGTTTATATGTCACCTAACTTAATTAATTGGTGTATAATATGTAATTCGGACATTTAGTGATTAAAAAGTGTATTGTTTATTGATTTAGCAGAGTTCCTGCTTATCCTGCGCCCAAAAATGTATGGCGAATTTCCCGCATTCTCACAAAGGATTTTTACATTTTTTTTAAACATTTTATTTTATTATTTCAGTTTTTTCTCGTTTTAATATTGTAAGAAAATTGTTTGATCTGGCGTTGTTTCTTATTTACAAGCCATAATATTGGGGTTCAGCGACGAGCTTTCTAAAAATTTCATCGACGGGATCACGGAAGTAAGCATGAAGTATTTTAAAATAAAAATATGAATAAGTTTACTACGGTTAATTGAATGTCTTATATTCAGCAAGAAGGGGGAAAGGGGGGGATGGCTACTCTGAAAAGTTTTATACTTGGATGCTCCCCCCCCCCCCCCCGAGGTCCAACCCCTTACCATTTAGCAAGAAAAGGTACGCCTTTCATGCAAATGCTATTGAAAAAGGTACCCCGTTCCCTTACCCTCGTGAGAACATTGCATCTCTTTTTTAAACCCTTGAAATGAAGTTATGAGGTAGTGCTTAGTAAATTAAATGCTACTGCCGTAAGGTGCGTCTCTTGGAAATATTTTCAGGTCCCTTTTGAATACCTAAAAGACAGATTTCTCTACCTTTTCATATACGTCAACTTGTGAACCCCTTAACCTTTAACATACCTGAAGCGTGAAAAAGGTACCCCTTTCGGGTGAGCCTACTCGTATAGGCCGTCGTAGGGAGCACTCCTACCCCGGTACGAATGCTTGACTAGTTTACATCTTTGTTCGTAATTTTCTGTTACATAGGTGAAACCTTTAAATGGTTCAAAGGTGGCTGTTCCAATTACACAATTCACGCGAATTCTCGCCGTCTAGATTGGGAGCAAAGCAGACAATTATGCAAGATGACTGGACTTGGTGATCTTGTTTCTATTGAAAGTTACGCGGAGTGGCTCTTCTTGAAAAACACTATTTTAAAGTTAACAATAGCTGTCGAATATTTTATCGGTTTGAGAAGAGATGATCGGAATAGACCGTGGAGATGGTTAAGCAACAAGAGCACAGTTAAGAAATATCTTCCTTGGGCTACAGGGGAACCAAGTGGTGAAGGGAATTGTGCAAATATGTACAAGGATTATAGGAAAGATTATGGAAAGTATAATGACTTGAAATGTACAGGAAGACCAAAGTCTGGGTATATTTGTGAGTCTCCTGTCGACGGTTGCAATCAAGAGGGTAAGTCTTGTACATTCCATATATACTTTAAATGATTGTTTTAAACATTTTTTTAATCATATAACCTATCTTCGATGTTACGATCCGTATTTCCACAAGCAATGAACTGATTTCCCCCTTGCGTTTGTCCCTCGCGCTTTTCTTTTCTTTTTTTTTTTTTTGACAATTCGATGATGAGATCTTAATCGTCGTAGCCTTAACGTCGTCCAGACAAAATATACGTTCATTGAAACCCGACATAAAATATCAGTGCTCCCCGACATTAATCTTGACAGATATAACATCGATCTGTGAATATCTCAAGCGTTGTCTTGCTCGGGCTTCAAACACTCAGTACAAAACATCATCACATGGAGTGGAGCAATGTCTCTACAGTAAGTTAACACAGTTATAATTAACTTTTGACAGCCTCGAAATGAAATTTCAAGCAAAGGGAAAAACATAATCAATACCTTAGTTTTCCATACGCAAGCGTAGTGTGTAATCATTATGGTAAACGCTAGATTGCTCGCAAGGACATGCAACTCGTCAACGTACCCGTCGACTTCCGCACAGCGTAACCAAATTCGTGAGAGCCACCCCCAAAAAGATAATGACAGAAAAACTATAAAATGATTATACTGAGAGGCAACGGTAATACGTTACGGGATAACAGAAAAACGTAAAACCTAAATACTGCGTTCCCTGAGTATTGTGAATTTACTTGTTCATGTCAATTTTCCATGTTTTGTTTCAGTAATTAATTTTTTAGAAAAAACGGAAGTTTACATAGAAAGGAGAGTTGTTCTTGCTACACCTTTCAAAATGGCACGTCAATGTCGTGGCCATAAGCAGTGAGCTCTTGTAAATTTAACAATAAGCAGATTACCCCAGTATCCCAGTCTTTGTCGGTTGATTCATTTTCCAATCAAGCTTGTATGTTCTTTCATTCCTCTTTCTATGAATTTCAGATGGAGATAAGCGATGCTCTTGCTACACCTTTACAAATGACACGCCAATGCTGTGGCCACAGGCAGAGGGCAGTTGTAAATTTGACAATAAGCATCTGGTGGTCATGGAAACAGAGCGAGAGTGGGAATTTATAAATAAAGAGATTCAAACTCGGAATAGTGGCAAAAAAAATGAATGGAACATCGGTTTGTACAGAAACTTGACAACTAAAAAATGGACTTGGATCAATGGCAAAAACGTAACTATAAACAAATGGCAGAAGGATAAGCCTCAAGACAGTGATTTTTACACTGTGATGGCCAAGGAATCTTCGGATGGAGTTAAGGGATCGTTCAGCAGCATCAAAGGAAAAATTAAGAAAGGATGGATTTGTGAGGAAAAAACAGGTATGTGAATGGGTCTATATCCTCCACCACTAGCAATCAAGCCCATCTCATTTCCCCCTTCCCTCTCTCACACCCAACCCCCTTCCTCCCACCCCCATCCCTGCTCTTCCTCCCTCTGTCTCCTCTCAATCAAACACTGTGACAAACCGACAAATACGCGACGACTACTGGCGAGACATGGCACACGGACTCTGACAACACTCGAATGCTGACGCGTACTTCCGAAGAAAACGCCATCGACTCCCGTATGGAGAAACTAATCAGTGCCGGTCACGGTTAAATGTAGGCTCATGTTGGAGCACAGGCGCAAGCCGCCTTTTCACCAGACCCCATCCCGCCGGATCGTTTCGCCCTTCGCCGCTCGCGCGCATGACTCAAAGATGAGCCTGAACAAAGGACATGTAGTTGTAAAATGATTTCTATAAAATAAAAATCGCTGATTTTGTGAGTTCGTTTTGTTTTGTTTTGTTTTGTTTTTTTTGCCACCCAACAGATAACTGCCAAGGAGTCTGTTTAATTCATAATCCAGTGCCAACGACCTCAACACCACCTGGAACTACCAAACCCACCACACAATGGCGGCTGGACTCTTCAACTGTGTATGATCGCACTACTGCATCAGGTTAGATTTTCCAAAAATATGTCCGATCTCCTAGAACCATGCCCACAGATTTGAGCCCCTTTTTTCTGTTAGCTTGTGATTTTTTTTTTTTTTTTTCCAGTGGGGAGGGGGGGGGGGGGTGCTTTCCTGATGGAAGCAGCTATAGAGCTTACCTAGCATAAAATGTAGAGAACTTCTTGCTACTATCTATTTATATTTATTATTATTATTATTAGCGCTTCCCCCCCCGCCCCCCTCCCCCCCTCCCGACCTCTTCCCTGCTTTTTTTTTAATTGGTGAGCCCACGCTACACTCGTCTGAATTTCAGTTCGCTCGGTTACTCTGACAAGGAGCCGACCGATTAGCGTTCTATAACTGCTCTCTAAAGGAAGTCTGCCCGAGGACATCATTAAGTCCAATGAAGGTGCAAGTCTAAGGATTTGCTAGCAAGTGTCGTCCATTATTGTACATGAGAGGGCCCTGAGAAGTACTAAAACGGGACATCATGTAGCCCCGTGGTATTAGGCCGTTTCCACAATGGCGACAATGTTGTGCTTGCTTTAGACAGCAAAGAACTTTAGCCACATCAATTTAGGGCTTAGAGATGCAATGGACTAGACATTTCTAGTTACTCCATAGGGGATGGCTTTGGAGCAATGGGTGGGATGGGCACTATTACGTAACAAATATATGTGATTATCTGTAGGCTTAGAGTTTATATCAGTGTGAATGTAGCATCAACAAGGCTGGACGTGAGATCCAAAACATCGAGTGAAGTAGGAGAGTGTACAAGGTTAAATTTAATAGTGGGATAAAGAGAGTTGATATATTGCGCGAATTCAAGTATGCGTGAATTCAACGTCCTTAAGACGCATTCATGTACGGAGCACTATATACTCCCGTCTTCTCGGGCTTGAACCCCGAGGGGTCTGGAACGGCTAACACTTCAACCTATCGCGTTCTCAGTCATAGAGAGCTAATCAGAGATAGTTACACTGTCAAAGCCGAAGTGTTATTTCTCTGGGTGCACACATTTGTTTGCAATGTAAATTGTGTCATCGATTTTCTTATAATTATTTTATTTTTCTTTGTTAGAAATAGCGCTTTGGACACATATATCTAATTTATATGTCTTCTGAGCCCAATTACGTTCGATCAGTTCACGCTCAAGGTTAAATGTGCAGAGTGGTGTTCGCTTAACTAAAGTGTCGAACTTATTCGCACTTGATGTGGTTTTGCATTTCTTCCCTAAGAGACTGCCTTAAGAAATTGAAATTGAGAACTCATTGGTTCACAAGATTGTCTGTTTTCTTTGTTATGGGCCAAAGTAATGACTTTGGTTTTGGATTCACGACACTCCATTAAAACCGCTGTTACTTGCTTTAAATCTCCTTCAAAAAAAAATCTGAGCAACTTTTGTCTCTTATTAGATCCTAGCAGAGACCCGGAAGGAGGGAAGCAGGCTTACAACAAAGATAACTGCTCCTCAGTAGTGATAATTCTTGCGTCGTTAGTAGCAGTATTGTCTGCTGCGTTGCTTATTCTTGGTGTATGTTTCTTATCTTGGCGAAAGAAGCAAAGGAAAGGTAGTTTACTGTCTTACCTATATAAAATGTCAGCAGGGTGCTACTGATATCTGTATTTCGGTTATCTTTAGAGAACGTTTCATATCTATTTTTTGTCTTTGATAGAGGTACTTTGCTACTAGCTCGTGATATATCTTTTTACGGATACTAGTAAAGACTTTGTGTTATCACCTTCATAAAATTGATTCACCCCTTTTGTAACCATTATCACTCCTGCATGGAGTCTTGATTAAAACTTTTCACATTATTTATCATCTTTCCGTTATATTTTCTTTTATTTTAGTTTTGATTTCTCTCTACTATTGTACTATCTTGTATTATTTCTCCTTTTTTTCTTTTTGTTTACTTAAAAATTATTCAGTGAGCCGTTGCAATAACTGTTTTATGAAAAACGCCCCCAAAATATAGAAAGTTAGACTAAAATAAAAATTAAAATGCCCCAAAATCACGCGCACGCTCACCATGTTTGTGGAGTATGGTATAACCAATGATGGCTAAGCTAATGAAAACTATAGAATTGCATTATCCAATGATCCAGTTTTTAATAAAATCGTATATACCCTGGGGAACCGATGATAAAAGTCAATGTGCAAAACCCAAGGGGGAAAATTAAGGGAACGCTCTAATCACATATTGGAAGTGACGTAACTGGGTTGCTTTATTTTGTTACCATTGTCCCTTTTAATAAAACTATTTTCTAACTGCTCATTATGTCTTCACCAGATGTAAGAAATGCAGCCGATGTAAGGTAGGTCACCTGGAGTGGGTAGTAGTGCGTATATAATTTCAGTTGTAAATATAAATAGAAAAAAGGTCCCGCTAGTTTTATGTTGCGTTGTGGCTAGAATACTAGCTTCTGTCACAACCGCCCTAGCTATTATAACTAGCGCATGTGCATCCAGAAAAGTGTCTGGAAAGTCAAGTGTGAATTGGTATTACTAAACCATTACAAAATACCTCCAGGTTGGGTGGGGGTGAGGGTAGTCACATGTTATATTGATTGGGAGGGGCGAGGCCCTCTGCCTTCAGAGTTTAATATCTTTAAAATAATCTAAGCACTTCTCGTTTCTGTTAGACGATTGAATCAGGTGCATTTGCGAAGTGTAAATTACACGCAATTGAAAAGGAGACTTCAGTCCATACTGAGACTAGATGCTCTAAGAGCGTTTACTCGAGCTTCGCACCGCAATATCAAATCGTGCTTTACGAAAACGCGTATTAGACACAATAAAAACAAATTAAAGAATCAGGATATTTTAGCAAAAGATTTCCGCTTAGATATTTACCGCTATTCTAGTTGCTCCGTTGAGTATACTCCTAATCCAATCGCAAGTTGTGAGTTTAAACCATTTTGGTTCAAGAATCAAGCACAGCTGTCTACGCATTTATGGAGAACTTGTTTGCAAAGAATTTTCCATATATATATATATATATATATATATATATATATATATATATATATATATATATATATATATATATATAATTAAGTACGTTTTACATATTCGCTTTCGCTGTCGGAAAATATAGAAATCCAACAAAGATATATTTGTTTCAGTTCGTTTTGCATGTCTGAGTTACAGGTTACTGTTCCAGTTCATTGACCGTAATGGACACCTGCTAGTTTGTTGTAGGATCATAACTGTAATAAGCGTTCAACTGTAATTGCTACCTGTGATAGTCTCTTGTTAAACTGTTGTCTACCTGTGTTGTTTTGAAAGTTATTAATCTTGTAAACGTTGAATTCCGTTAGAGCCAATCGAGCTTTCTGAAATGTATTAGATAATATTTAGTTAAGAATTTTTAATAGCTTTACGTAATCCTTTAGAATTGCGCTTTCGGCTTAAATAGTCGTGTCTTGTGAAATATTCTTTGGTTACATTCTTGCTGCATTCCGGTTATGTTCCGGTTGCATTTTGGTTGTATTCTTGGATTAAAACGATATCGTTGGACCTAAGTTCTGAGTGCTGTTGACGTCTCTCAAGGTAATTCCCTGTAACAGATCCGGTACTGATCCCTGCAGCAAGAGAGTTTCCCAGGTTTTACAGAAGTGCTTTCCCAGGCCAAAAACCTATTATCACAATGCACATAATTTGCATAAACTTTCAAGTTGTGTTTTTTTGCGGATAACTTCCGAGAATTTGCGACCCTTAACGGAGTTTATGAAGAAATATTCAAGCTACATATTTCTATTGAATTAAGGCAGGAGTATTTTTAAAAAAGAACTCATTTATAAGGGAAGATGCGGCATTCTGTTTTCCTATTTATTTTGGTTTCATGCTCGTCTCGTTCATGTCACGCAACATGATTTTCTTCAGCAGTCAGACACAGTTTTCTAAAAGAATTGGCGATTGCTAAGACTGCTAAATATATTTGAACTACTGGTGAAATAAATTTGGCTAAACTATCGTCAATGCAGATTTTCCTTAGGACTTGGCAAGAACATTGGTTCGTCGATAATCTCGCACAATTCCCCGTACAATACATGTATAAATTTTAATTTTCCCTCACAATCTGCCTCCAAAATCACACGTTATTTTTTCTTTCCCGCACCCTACAAGACCGCCAACTAACTTGGAGGTAAGATATTTAACTCAAGTTACCGAAAGTCTTATCTTTACAAATTTGGAGATCGACATATTTTGCGCAGTGCAAGAAACAAGCCGCATGTTTTTAATGAACTACCAGTCCAAAAACGTTTTCGTATTTAGTTTGTTTTATTGCAATATGATTTGTTTTACTGCTATGTTGTAAATAATAACAGAAGTAGCCACATGCAGTCATTGACTACCTTTTTTTTGTCAGTGTTTTCGTAGTTTGAAATCATATCGCGATCGGCTCAGGCGTTATCTCACGAAAACGTTTCGAGCTGGCTAGCTTTCAAGCAATATAATTCGGGGACCGACCCTTTCCGAAAACGATCGACATCTTTGTATGCGAGAGGAAAGTATAAGGCGCGATTCTCACTAAAACTTTCTTCGCAAAACACCGGGTTCTGTCACGAAAAGCGGGCAATGTCGCGATTCTCGTCCTAAGTTTCCATGGTCTACGCATGGCACGCCTGGGACCATGACCCCCCTTTTGCCGACCAAAACACTTGCATTTTATGACTCGGGCTTTCCTACGGAAGCCCGAGTAAACAGGGACTTTTTGGGTTGCTTCATAAGCCGTTGGATGTTTTTGTGGTACTGGTTCTCGCCTTAGGACAATTTAAGACAATTTCCCCTTATTGGTTACTTTTCGCCAATATTACGCATGCTGCCACCACCAGTGTAAGAACAGTCTATGCACTCTGTGTTTTCTCGTATGTTTGTTTTGTTTTGTTTTGTTTTGTTTTTATACTTTGTTCGCTCATCTCTTTGCTAACAGGAACCAACTTGATAATCAAGACGGGTCGTCGTTGAGCCCAGAAAATGCGGCAAGAGAGCTTGGGTTCTCTGCGGAGGCAGAACCCGGTGGTATGAAACCCAAAAATCAGAGGCGGGAAACAGACCAATCTTCGAGTCAAGAGTGTGAATATGCCATGTTGACTCCTCGTACAATGATGGTAATTTCAATTGAAGTTTTGATACAAAAGCATAGACGTCTTAATAGTAAAACCTTCTTGTCGACGTTACCACTGTTGCTGTCCTTATCCTTGACCTCTTTGTATTTCAATTTCAATTAATTAATTTCTTGTGTTTTGTATGCACAGCTGCCAGGGGATAGTTCATATGCATCTCTGGTGAAATCCAAAGGAGGAGACTGTATCAATGAGTCTTCTGTGGCCGCTTCTCCTTTGCTGCAACACGATGACGAAGATCATGATCAGCTACCCACATACGTCAATGTACGTTCGGCAAACTATGCGAATATATAACTCGATAGATGAAGAGGGAAAGTGATGACATTAGTAGTCGATACTTGCCTTGAGTACTTGGATTCTGCTGGAATTCGTGATCATGCTTAAGAGATATTAATGGCCAATTGATGCTAATGAGTTCAGTCACACATTAATTTAATTTATTATATGGCTTTGACTTGTGGCCGATATAACGCACGCTCTGATTGGCTAAGAGCGAGATCTGAGGGGTCATTATGCAGCCGTAATGCCCACGGGCCGATTACGGATTATGCAAATTAGGAAGAGCCCGGCTCTGAAAATTCACGCGCATTGAAACGATGAAAGCCGATTAAGAGCAGTAAGAGAAAGTAAATTTAATTCCGAGTAGCTAAAATTTTAGAGATTTTTCCTTAATAAAGTTTATATAGAAGTCGTTTTTGACTTACCAGACTTACAAGTGAAAAACAATCAAAGTTTGCCGAGTCTTAGTAAAGCTA
Organism: Orbicella faveolata; assembly: GCF_042242905.1. Classification (NCBI taxonomy): domain Eukaryota; kingdom Metazoa; phylum Cnidaria; class Anthozoa; order Scleractinia; family Merulinidae; genus Orbicella; species Orbicella faveolata. The sequence goes on from NW_028301564.1 coordinate 13,139,407, forward strand.
AAATCGCTAAGTGAAAAACACCATCGTCAGATCTGTCATGCATCCTGAGCAGAACACCACGAAGAAACTTATAAGTTATCATCTTAGTGACAACAATTTACCGAAATATTGAACTCCGTCACAGTTCTCATGAAATAGATTCCCTCGCTTTAACACACGCAAGTGTAAATCAGCTTCCAGGATCATCAGTAAACAATCGGGCGGTTTCTGTCGGTAGCAGTGTTTCTGATAACTGCAAGAAGTTTTAGACGTTTACAAGGCTTGAAAAGTTCAGCCATAAATCCCAGAATGAAGACGGCGAAGATATGTTGTCGAAACCGAATGCGAAGATGGAGTTATTCTGAGCGGTGCGTTCTGAAGCATTAGTATTTTCTTTCCCCGAAAGACCGTTTGCTTCGACGTTGAAGCACTTTCTGTCTTTTCTATGTGCGTTGACGTTTCGCCACAAAAGTCGGAAAACTCCCCCATCAAGTTGTTGCACCACGATACTAACCTACCTTTTTGAGGCGGTGACAATCATTTTTCCCGTAAACAAATGTGTGTTTTTAACGGAATACGTACTTATACAGTGGTGAAGTTCACCGACTGTGTAGTTTTGCCCTGGGTTTGAGACGATGAATGAATCGGTAAACGCGTGCATCGCCGGATGTAAATTGACGACTTCCGCTCGAATATTTTTTTCTTTTCTTTAATATATGAGCCATACAATAAACAACTTAATAACCTCGACCGTTCGGTCGTTACGGGAATATCTCAAACCTCAGCCTACCGTATTGACCTCGCTATCGCCCGGTCAATACGGCAAGGCCTCAGTTTGAGATTTTCTCGTAACGATCTCACTCTCGATTATTAAGTAGTTATTAATTTAATTAAGTTACTTTAATCAAGGAAACTAAACATACAATTGAATGACATTGTCAGTGTAATTGGCGCCGATGTTGAGAAATCTCGAAATTTAAACATTTTCAGAAACACTTCCACCTAAAACAAAAGCGATGCTATTAATAATTACTTCAGAGTTTAATTACCTCTCAGCAGATAGAGAGTTGGTTGGATAGAAAGGATATGTTACATTTTTTATTACATGGAAGAATGGTTTTAGAAGTTCATGTTACAACATTGCCGAATGTTAGAGAATGAGCATAGTATATAGTAGGAATTATAACGTCTCCTTGCAGGTGTTCTTTCCTTGACATATTACATTAATGACGCCATTCATAGACAACTTGTATACTAAATGATAGATCCTGCATGCAAACAGGATACTTTCTGTTTAGTTAAAGCGACTTCATAGTCTTGTAGCTGTTCCTTAAACTCTAGCTTGTTACATGTATTTATAGAAAGGAATCAGAAGGCTTTTTTTAGGCCAACCCGTGATACACTCTTTCTTTTCTATAAGAATATACTTTTTAAGAACGTATGCGAAATTTAAGAATATTTTGAGAAGCCGAAATGTGAATTTGTTTTCAGCAACACCTCTTAAGAACATACAGAATGCTTCCATAGAGGTTACTGTTTTAAACAACACAAATTTAAAGTGATTGTAATCGTTCTGACCTTACTGACCATTCTTATTTTGATAACCTTGATCGTATTTTACGTCATGTATGTCTGACGTGGGAACTTTAAAAGGCAATTAAGGCAATTCCCACAGTAGCATCCGCCTCTTTACAATTAATAAAACAGAGTCTTTTTGTAACACTAAGTGAAAGTCCCGAAGACAGTTTGTGATCCCTACTTTTACCCACAGGTTCTGTTCTTTGAAATACTGATCTCCCAGTCGATTTCTGTGGACTGAAGTTGCTGCCTGGTCAAAATTGTATTGGGTTTATTGTTTAATATTTGGGTCAACCTATTCCACCCGCCAGCTCTGCAGGTGTAGATATGGCTATGGAGTCACAACCCAAAATTGTCTAGTGTGTATAAAAGAGATTAATTCAGTTGTCGACTGAGTGGTAAATTTTGCGAATAAATCTTCCGAGATGTACAGGTTGAGACAACCCTGTTGTGAAAATTTTTTTTTTCCGCAATGCTATTTGTTGGTTCGTGGTTACGATGGTCCCAGTTGAATTTTGACAAATTAGCCCATTGTCCTGTGCCCCTGATGATATAATCTGTATAATGAAGGCCGTTTTTACTTTCCAATCGTCTTTGAAGGTTATATAAATAGCTTTTAACGGTAACTAATTAATGGTCATTAACCCTAATTAAGTCCCAATTACGCATATACGCGTAATTAATGGTCGTGCTCTTTGTACCACTTGTGACGTCATCAATTTAGCTGTCATCGGATATTCTTGATAAGCAGATAGCAGAAGTGGGCTAGGCCTTTCCGTACAATGGTCAGGTTTAGATATCGACGACATTCCGACGTCGCAAATCGAAAAACAACCGTATCAGTTTTGGTGCAAAAACCGTGGTGAAATGGTCCACTATGCCTATGATGATCAAGGTCCATTTCCAGGCTTCGTCCGTGATAAACATCCTACTTTTCACGGCAGCCAGAAAGAACACGCAACGCAAAAGGTAGCCAGAGTACAAGGACCGAGAAAAAAAAAAAAAGGAAAGGGGCAACAAACAAAATTGACAACGGGTAATGACCAAAAACACTCCAAATTTTGGCTTATGCGCATGCACAAAATTGAAATATTGGTCAATTTTGTACGTAATCTTCGAAAAATCTCTCCTTTTGATAAAAAAAAAAAAAAAGTAAGTAAGAAAAGAAAAAGCTTTCTTAGCCAATCCTAGGCTTATTTAGCGTCATGGTGCCCTAAAAACATGACTAAACGGTGAAAACGGTATTTTTTTGGCGAAAATTTGGGACTCAAAGGGCTAATTATCTACGCTGTTCTTTTGCTAGTTAAGTTAGTAAGCTTTATACTCTCATTCTCTAAGACACTTGCATTATTGCATATTTTAGCAATACTTCTTGGCATGTTGATCTTTTATTAATGTTTTTTACAATGTTTTTATTGTTGTTGTTGTTGTTGTTGTTGTTGTTTGAATTAAATATCTTCATAACTACTGACGCCGGGACGCCGACGCTTGCTTCAACATCACAATAAACGGTAAAGATCTTTTTTGAATTTAATTCGCTACTTATATGATATTCTATATAGTTTTTATTATCCCAAATTTGGTTTTTTATGTATGTGCTCCGGTATTGTAGCTAATCTGCTCTTTCTTCCTGCGATAATCTTAGATCCGGATCCCACTCTGGATGGAGCTCTAAAACGCGCGGGATTTGGGAAAAAGTCAAAGTTAAGTAGTAAGGGAATATTGTAGTCACGAAAGTCTAGCTGGAAAAAGAACAACAACAATAACAACAGCAATTGCTATGACTACACTTTACTGGGAATTTAAGAACTATGAGACCGAGGAAGCTGTGGTTCAAAACAATATATTTACTAGAATCGCCTTAAATTCGCTGAATGATATTCTAGCTTAATACAGTTCGGAAATTGGGCACGTTAATGGTATAATTTGAGCTTTTAATTTCAATACTAGTATGTTTGCCACACTAAGTATATGCGACACGCTCCGATCCATAATTCTAATAAATAAAACTCTGGTAATATTAGAAGTTAATCCATCTTTGTCAAACAACGTTTTAGATCACATGAAGTCCAAAGTCGTGTCCGTTGCACTTACAAGAAACCTTCAAGCCCAGGACAACAGTCAGTTGAACACTGACGACACCTAGAAAGCTCTGCTGCAGAAGTCACAGTACATGTAACTCTTTCACGGACTGAGGCGGGTCTGGACACTCATGAAACCATTGAAGACTAAAAAGGCCTTCTTATGCTAATGTTAAACAGACCAAGTCTCGGACCCATAGAGAAGAGTCTTTAACCCACGAGGATGGAACCGCCAAGCAAACGCAGTCTGAAGATGAACCTTGTATGCCATTGAACAGCTCACCACTGGATGCTACGAACAAGCTTCAGGCGCATGGAGTGGTAAATGTTAGAAACGCGGAAAAACAGGAAAACAAAGATCAGGTTTATGCAGTTTTTCATAAAGATAACAAAGTTTATGTCAAAGTTTATGTCTAGCAAGGACACACACTTGATTCCAAGTGATCTTGCCTTGGCAGTCTGGTGTTTGATGATGCTGGTAAACAAGCAAACGCCTTCGTGTTGTTCAGTGTTGCCCCCATGCAATCGTATACGTTTGTATTATTTAGCTCTTTCCATATGCAGTCGGCAAAACGACAAGTACGTCTTGTTTCATTTTAAAACAAACTTTCACCTGCTATTTCCTGCTCTCTCTTTAGTTTGAAATTTAACCAGAAATAGACTGGAACTTTGTTAAAACATCAGTAATACTAGACTACGAGTAGCCTCTCTTTCGCTTAGTCCGTCGTGCGTGGCGCGAAAGAAAACCGCGAGAAAAAATGGCCGTGCGAAATCCTAAAGGCAAGGAGCGCGCGAAAGGAGGGACTACCGCCTAAGCCCACGCAAAAATATGATTGGCTTATGTTAGGAGCGTTGACAACGTGTTGTCAACATTCGAGATACGTATGACGTCTTGCAGGAATGTTTTGGAACCGGAGCAAATCCCCGGGGGGGGGGGGGGTACCTGGGCCAATCTTTGTTGGGTATGTGCCGCTGGCCTCTCAGAACCCCTACCCCATTATAGTCATATTCTATGGCCAATTGTAGACCCCATCTTAGTCACTTTTGGGTAAATGTAATTTTCACGACCCCAACTTAGTCACTTTCTGTTTTTGCGTCTACCGTTTAAATCCTTTTTAACTAAGTCTTTCTAAAATGAATTGACACATTTAATAAACTGAATGAAGAACACTTTACTTTACAACTACACTATAAACATTCTGGTACATTTGCTTACCATAAACATTTACAAACATACCGTCATAAATAACACTTATTACAGCAAAAGAAGATCCAAGTTATCTTAACTTCGATGGACGCAGAATAGCAATTTTACCGTAACACGAATGTGGACTTTGTTCTGGACTACTGTGCAACTGGTTAATGTTTAAGTTGTGATTTCAAGGCCGGAAATGTAATAATGGGAGCCGTTTGTCAAATATTAAACAACAGCAATAAATACGGTAACATTTATAAATCACAACTTGCCAGAATTTTCTTACTCTCAAAATCCCGGAAAAGTGTGACCCCATTCTAGTCACCCTATAAAAAATGCTTGAAAAGGCGACCCCATTATAGCCAGTCCAGTCGTGAAAATGCGACCCCATCCAGCGGCACATCCCCATTAGCCCATTTATAGGAAGTGCCCCCCCCCCCCTCCCCGGGAGCAAATCGAAGCGGCACCAGAGCAAATCGAAACGTTGGAATCGCGCTTCGCTAGCCGTGATGTTCTTGCGCATCTGCCAACAGGCTTTGGAGAGATTTAAATTTATCCAGTGTTTTGTTTGGCAAAGCTTTCCGCCTCCAACTCGGCTGCAAACGTGTTAGTAATTTTCGCCGCTCAACAGCATCGTCCAAGTCAGCGAATATAAATTCAATGCGCTTGGCCTTTCTGCCGTCCATTTGAAAGATTGAACCGGACTTTAATTTCACTCGAAACGGGACATTCACCTGAAACTTTCCGCTGCTATCGGCAAACATTTCACTGCAGTTGGCTGGTCTCCTATGTCAAATAAGTAATGTAAATTCTCGGTTAAAACTGTGCATTTAAAATTTTCGCAATAACTTTTAGATTTACACCTACACGTACAGACGCAGTGAAAATCGTTGAAAGATGCCTCATTCGCCGTCTTCTTTTTAAAACTTCTTTGGCAGTTTCGCTGAACGAACACTGAACGAAGATATACTTCTCACGGCATATGTCTTTGCCTGGCTACTTAAAGAGTAGTAGAGCAATTTTATTTAGGATAACACCCGGGGTTATTGGCAACAGGCGATAATAACAGGACGTCAAGATGAGAAATCCTACACCGGGAAATCACTCGGCCGTGAAAAGGGCAAACTCTTGGGCTTAGGCGGTAGTCCCTCCTTTCGCGCGCTCCTGGCCACCGGGATTTCGCGCGGCTATTTATTTCTCGTGGTTTTCTTTCGCGTCACGCACGACGAACTAAGCGAAAGAGGGACTACTCGTAGACTACAGTAATACCCGCACTCAACTCTTCTTCTGACTGCAAAAGGGGACGATTCAATTTTTATTGTGAAAACGTGCGGTAAATTACCGACTCCACGGGGATCTAATCGCTTCTCATCAAATATAATAGATTGACAGTTTTCTCGCCTTTTCTGCTTTTCGATCAATGGTGTTTCACTTCGCTCGGGTGAAGCAGAAATGAACAAATTACAGACATCAGGGCAGGCTCACTTTCTTGGCGCCTCTTTACCAGACTCCTTCCCGCCTGATCGCTTTGCTCTTCGCCGCTCGCGCGCGTGACTCGAAGGTAAGCCTGCTCGCAGGTTATCGCAAGTTATTTCCGCGCAATCTATAGAAGAATATATTTATTTCGTTCTTATTTTCGTTGGTGGATAGGTTTATATCCTGGTTGCTGAGAATACAATTTTTTCCTTGTCTGGTCTGTTTGAGATGCTGACCTTTGATCAGATTGATATATAACCAATAACAAGAGTGTATTATTTATTTTTTCGCGTAAAAGTGTAAATCGTCTGTACATTTCGTGACACAGCTTATTTTGAATAAGTTAATAGTGCCGTGTTGCGGTAACAAGATGCCTGCTTTGAGCGAAAATCAAGGTTCAAGCCCATTCTCGACCCCAGGGCCCTTCTCTTTTGCGCATGACGGACGGCGAGAAGAGCTCTGGCCAAGTGGGCCAGGAAGTCTGTTCTGATTGGTTTATGAGTGAAACAATAAAAACGTTTCTGATTGGTCAATTTATTACGCGCTACCTGTAATAAATTTACGGGAAAACTTACAGTGCGTGCAGGGAACAGTGAAGGAAATGGACGAAACACCGAAAAAACTGTGCAATCGGAAGGTCAAAATTTGCCGTTGCTGCAATCCTCATTTGTCCAACGTATATGACAGCATAGATTTGTTTGGAAAAACGATTCAAAGGGAAAATGTGATCGAGAAACTAAAAGAAGTGGGAAAGATCCAGGTGCAAGAGAGCGATGAAGATTTCCTAACAACAAAAATCTGCAGGAAATGTTTCCGAAACATTTGCTCGCAATCCAAAGAAATCCAGATAGCGGATTTAGATAACGCTCGGCTTAAACGTGGCAGAAAGCCTTCAACACCAACACAAGAACCGCATGGAAAACGAAGGCCTACAGTTCCCACTGAGTTTACGACACGGCACTTTGACACCACCACCTCGACTCCGGCCGATCAAGCGGCTGATGAAGAGTGTAGCTCTGAGTTGAGAGTTCAGATTTCTTCACTTTTCTCCGGCGAGCAAGTTCCTACAAACAGTCACGATATCCTTCCCTTACCTGTGGTAAGCGCGAGAAGCGTCTCGAGTCCAGACAACGAATTAAACAAACAACAGGCCTCGGAGATATTAACCGATGCTGGTCTTCGAAACTCACAGGTTCGTTTTATTATATTATTTTTAAGATTTAAAATAAATTAAACGGAGCTCGTGAAAAAAGTTCCAGGAAAGAAGAACTTGTGCGATTTTCGAAAAAATTGTTACGCCGGTATTTCCATCCGAGTCTGGATAAACTACCCCTGTTGATATTATACGTAAGTTAAATTAAGAAAAGAAACATAATGGACAAAATTGTTTTCATTTAATGACCTTCCAGCTCATCAAGTCATGCAAAGACGCCATACCAAAAGCAACAGTTACAAAGGTATTGAGTACTGTGTAGTGGGGAATTCCAGAGGACATTGCCAAAGAAGTTCTCAGTGTTGATAGCATCAAGGGGGCCATCAAGTTACAGCTACTTAAAGAAATCAATGACCAATGCCAATCACTGTGTGTAAGGACTCGTGGTGAGCCGTCGGTCCTTAAAGACACATCAGTGGAAGCTTTGGAATCTGTTGAGTGGTGCAATGTTATGAAAGAAATGAAGAACAGGGCACCAGATATACTAGACTTCATTGCAACAGTGGCTGCTCCCAGACTAAAGAAAACATGTGGATGCTCAAGTCCCTCCAGTGTACATGGTTTATGCAATGATGATGAACCAGAGGTGGCAAGAGCTTAGCTTGGTCCAAAAAATTGCTACAATTATTCTTGGAGTTGGGCACAGCAGCAAAAAGGTAAATTTAGCCATGGGCAGATCCAAAATATTCAAACAGAAGGGGCCAAAGGAATTGTGGCAGAGTGCAAGCCACCCCCTCCCCCCAAACAGAATGAAAAAATCCCCTCTTTAGATGATTGGATTTTTTTTCAAAAATACAAGAAAAAAAGGGGTGGACAAAGGTGATGCTTATCAATATATTTGATCACTTAGTGGTAAACTGTATTGTGCTGTACTTTTTTTCCCAAGAAGTACATTACCTCTCATCAAAATGTAATTATAACCATTCCCTAGCCGCAGGTAAAACCTAATGAAACTACATAGAAGTGTCTGCTTGGGGGTGTCCACCTTTTGGTCAGAGAAGTTTAAAATGTAGAGTGTCTAAGACAGAGATGCCTTAGCTTCTGTTAGGGATGAAGTTTTATAAGAAAACTGTGTCAAGACTTACTGGTACTCACAGACTTTTTCATTTAGCAATCATCTCAAAAGTTATTAACAAGTTTTTTATAGGTGCTGATGTATGGCTTTTAATTAAGTTGTTGTTTCACATTTATCTGTTTTATTTTTTTTATTTCTTGCAATATGTACCATGTAGACCTTTGAAAGAATGAGGAGTCTTGGTATCTGCCAGTCAAGGGCAAATTACTTGAAAACTATGGATGCCATTGGTAAGCATTCATTTACAACAGTTTTTCTTAAATCATAAATTATTTTAAAGGGCATAAAATATATGTATTATTGTTATTTTCCTTCTTGAAAATTAAGGACTTTTTCTTCCTTTCTTTGCAGGTGATGGGCTTGTACAAAAGGTTCGTGACGTAATGAAGGAAAACAGTTCTATGGAATTAAGAGCTACGTTTGACAATTTTGATTTCAAAATTTTAGCAAATGTCATCCTGAAAAATCATAGGAACTCTGATTTTCACTGGATAACGCATTATTTAACATTTGATCAGATCTCAAGTGCTGGGCTTGATGATACAAAGCCACTGGTGAATGACATTAGCACTTTCAGCAATTCCAATTACTTGCTTTGTAAGGATGAGTTTCAGCTTTTCAGAAAAGAGTTCATTGTCCTTATTAGCAGAATACTGGTAGAATTCTTTCCATGTCTCAGTTCCTTGGAATCTTTTATCCCTAAGCATATTAAGCATCGCTTCTCTGCAGAAATGGCAAAGAAATCTATTGTCATCAACCTACCAATTGTTCCATACAATCAGTCGAAGCATTCTGATGTTGTGCAGTATCTTGAAGTGCTGCAGGAGCTACTCACTGAGGTGTACGCCCCTGATGAGGGAAGTATCGCAGAAGAAGTTTCACAGCTAGAAAAACTGGAAAGAACAGATACACTTCTAAAAGGTGTGTGAAAAGAATGTCACAATAAGTTTTATTTATTTTTTTGACAATCAATTACTAAACTGTAGTGTATCAGGGGTGAGTACAGGATTTTAGAGAAGGGGGTTTGAGAAGGGGACTACCAAAGGCACCCCCCTGTAGGGGGCCCGGGGGCATCCTCCCTCAATTTTTTTTTAAATTGAGGATTTCCAGCAATCTGAGACCAAGTCAGCATGTTATAAATGTCTTTTTTCTTTTAATTTAGGAGGTTCAACCAAAACCCCCTAGATCTGCCCTAGGTGTGTTACCTTAAAATTTTCTGTTTTAACTATAGTTATAACAACAAGAAAAAAGAGCAATTTTTATTAAATGAGGTATTAAATTCTGTCATATGGAATTCTTTCTGAGACAATGCTCACTTCTTTATTTTCCCATCTTAATGAATTTGCAAAAAAATATTTACACACAACAATTAAGGTGGCTGAACACAGTTTTCACGTGCGCTTTTGCTGATGCCATTCAGCGCACGCACAAGGATTGCTAAAAGCAAGCATGCCGTCAATAGAGCGATCATTTTATTTACTATCTGTGTTATTTTTCTCTATAATTGAACCCAGAGTATTGATGGTTTTAGTCTTTTATTACAAAGATATGTTAGGAAAGGTAACGCTGCAAAGAACCCAGCAATTCTCAGCTTTTTCTTTGTTACTGAAAGAACCCAGTTAAATGCAGCGCATGCGTAGTAGGTAAAAAAATTGCGATTGAATGAAAATTGCACTCTCGGAAATACGCCTATTACTCGAAAACCACTTATTAGAATTTCACGAAATTTGGCACAAAAATACTTAAGGAAATAAGTAACTGGAGTATTGAAAATGATTGAACTTTAACAAAGGAAATTCTAGATACTCCAGTGAACCTTCAACAACGGATAATTAAGGATCTCTCTGTTAAATTATTAGCAAAATGGTGTTAACTTGTGAGAATCGCTACAAGCTTGTTGCATGCAAATTGTAAAGAAAATCTAATGACTAGATTTTCTATAAATAAACAAAACCGATTTTAAAGGCCTGTTTATATTTATTCATGTTGCCATGGCAACGGCACTTACATCAGCTTAACCATCAAAAAACCAAAGTTTGTGATGTTAACTTGCCTGCTGCCATTTTTGGCGAGCAAAGGATCAAGGGTTTTAGAGAAAAAGGTGAATGAACACAGGTATCAAAAACTGTGTTCAGCCACCTTAAATTAATGCGTTTCTGTCAATAATCAGTTGGCTAAATTTATGACAGAAGTTAATGTATAATTATAATAAAATATGAAATATTTTAACATAGGGATTATTTGCCTTGAATATATGTATTGAATGTATAAACAGTGAAATAGATTTACTTCAATACATGAATTTTGTTTTCAAAAAGTAATTTTCTGGTGTTCTACAACTGGTAGGAAAGCATATCCCACTGTTTGGCGACCTTCTTGGTCGGGAACGAGTGACTGGAGCGAAGAAAACTAGAGCAGGCTGCGACTATTCATGTGAAAAGTTTGAATGTGTTATAGAAGCTGCAGCTGTCTGGCATGCTAAGCAGTCATTCCTTGGGGTAAGACTGAAATGCCTCTGTGGGTGGGGGTGGTGGAACTGAATTTAAAATAAACAAAAATCCCATTGATGCTTTTTCCTTCTGATATCCTAACTCCCTAACCCCTTCTGAAGATATAGGTCATTTGACCCTTGTGCAAGCAGTGCATAAGATTTTTACAAAGTAAAAGGGACTAAATTGTGCTTTGTAACATTATTTACATGTATACATGCACAGCTGCTTACAATATGATTTCCCAACTTGATGTACTGGTTTTTAGATGGTCAAGAAAAAACAAATAATTACTATTTAATGAATATAAAAAAATAACAATTCTATATGCATTTAATGCAAAACCTAACGTAGCCTACATCTGGACTGGAGATTTCTGTCCTGCTACCAGCTCAGAGGACTTTCAGTTCTCAGGCTATAATCACTTATTGCAACTGTCAAATGTACTGTAATAGGAGGTGAAACTAATGATAATAATGATGATGATTTAACATCATAAATGATGGACTTTAATATTTTCAATGATATTATAAAACTATGCAAGTATGAGATTGAAATGTCAGTATGACTTTTGAATTTCAATCATGTTACATTACCAGATCACAGTCCTAAGTCCTCCATGTTACTGACCAGTTTTAGTAGTAGTCTAGCTATCACACAATCAATTGGTGTGAGATTGATACATTAAGTCACTGCTTTCTTTTATTAATTCTCTCTTTAGTACATCTGGGAGCAGCTGTACAATACACAGTCTGCACGAGATGTAGGTACCCTCTACAACTTGAGGCAACGTTTTGGCTTAGTAAATGTTTCCTGACCAAAGTTAAGAGCAACTTTGAGAGTGCCAATTCCCTTATGTTATCAGCAACAAAAGCCTACTTGTGTAGTGCTTTCATGGAGTATGCTGGTCTAGAACGATTGGATGGTGCTCCAAAGAAAATTACTTCCTCAGACCTGAAGGACTTGGAAAGGATCATTGGTTGTTTTGTGGATGAGTACATGATGCTTGAATTTGATGTTGAAAAAGCTCTGAGACAACAAAAAGAGCAAGCACTGCAGCAGCCACAGGCTGAAGCTGCTGCTACAGAACCCAGCCCTTGTGAGATAACTTTAAGAATTCCTAGGAATTCCTAGGAAAAAATTCCTAGGAATTCCTAGGAATCTAAGGTGTGAATTTTCACGGTAATTTGGACTCGGAATTCCTAGGAATTCCTAGGAATTCCAAGTTTACATAGAGCTGATTTGGAATTCCTAGGACTTCCCAGGAATTCCAACTGAAATATACTCACCTTGAAAATTGCTTAAAATTCCTAGGAATTTCTGAGAATATCTTGGAATTTGTAGGATTTTTTGAGAATAGGTTGGAATTTTTTGGAAAATCTGAGAAAAACTGGGAATTTTGTATCATTTGTAGGCCAGAGAAAATTTTGATGATCAATGGCCAGCATTAAAATAACAAATAAAGTCACTGATATCACATCAGACAGGTTTTAAATCAATGGTTTATTACATTCAATGGCTTTAATGAATTTAAACATAAGAAAAATTATCCTGTTTCTTTTTCATTACATCAAGAATCAAAAGTAAAACTGAAAACAGATATGAAGGTCAAACTTTTACATGTTTGATAAAAAGAGAACTTTTTCAGATAATTTACTTACTTTTTTGGTTTACAAATCCAACAATTTTCCATACACAAGATTTTAGCTTAAATTATTGTTATTATGTGGAACAAATCTGGATTTTCATGAATGTAAGGAATCAATGATAAGAACAAAACTGAGACAATTCATAAAATTAAAAAAGGCTGAGTTTGGGCAAACTTAGCTGCTGTTCAGTTATTTCTGTTGATTCCACAGCTTCTTTTGTTGCCCTCTAATTAGGCTGTCAGCAGCTAGCCTCTTCATCCTCATCTCTGTTGTATGACACCTAAAACAAAATTAAAAAATACATTACATTGCTATATATATGAGGTACTGTAAGACTGGGATCCAAATATTTGTGTGCTCACAGTTTAATACATGCAGCTAATTAAGACCTGACTGTAAGCTGGTTGAAATGTTAAAGGAGAAGACTTGATAACTGTGAAGGTGCTTCTCTACTATTGATAAATATATTACATAAATCTTGAGCTTACATTAGATTAAATCAAGGTTTTCCTTCTTCTATAAGTGTATCGACAACTCTCGAATTGGAGGATATATATCACGGTTTTTAGCCAAATTTAGACTTTAGAAATATTAAAAAAGACACTTAAGATATTAAAGGAACATTTAAATAATAGAGTAAACACAAAAGAATATACGGATGGACAAAAATTGATGATCAACACGGATTGCCATACAGTCAGGCTGAAACACACAGGAGATATATCAAACTATGCACACTGTGGCTGCCTCGTTGGAGTTTTTGTCAAGAACTAATTGACTGGGATCAGAGAGAACTGCTATATTTATTTCGTTTGAACAAGTGAGGCGAGAGAAACGACTTGTTATTCGCAAATCAAATTGTTTAGGCACGCACTCTGGGCAACCTAAATTGTTTCAACTTTGCTTTAGCCAGAATTCATTTCATGCCATGACTGAGTGGCCCACTCGTGTATGATCCGTGATGATAAAGTTCATTCAAAAGCTTTAGTCCAAATACAAGAATTTACTTTGCATAATATAAGGTTACTTGAATTCGATTACTCACCAAATAATTTTGTATACGGCTAATCTGCCCTTTGAATTTTTCCCCGTTGAAACATCCACAGTAAGACTTTCTTTTAGCTCCAAATCTTCGCCAAGAATAACTTGTTTCTCGATAATGACACTCACGCTGTTTTCTTCTGGTCACAAGACCGCAGCAAAAACCATTCTGATATAATTTTGGAAGTGAAATCTACTAAAACGCACGAGCGATCAACCGTTAACGCTGAATTCAAAGATGGGCGCCAAAAGGGAATGAATAAAGTGACCTTTGTCACGTTCAGTCACGACGATAGTCACATGAAAATTCGCGTGCTGTGATTGGTGCAGTTGATCAGTTGAGGAGAGAATGGAAACTGGAGAAGAAGGAGAGAGAGACTGGCAACGAGGGGACCGGACCAGTCGCTTTCGACGGCAATTCTGTTTCCCTTTCCACGCTGTTTTGGTGGTCTTTTGAAAGATGGGTCTTGCTTCAAAAGGAAAAAACTACACAAACTTTTTACGACGAAATCAAGGATGGAACGTACTTTAACTGGTTGATCTGTTCCCGACGGTTGTCAAGATAACAAAGGATCGTGAGGCACTTAAATCAAGTTCGCTGCAAAGGTAAGGAATCCAATTTTATAGGGATTTTCTGTTATGATAAGCTATAATTGTAAATAAATCAAACTAAGCAATGCCTTGTGTGTTCTTTAAAAACCCCAAAGGCCGAAATTCACCTAAAAGGTTTAAGATCGACCTGAGGAAACGAGATAAATTCTGCGAAATAAGCTTAAGCTTGTTGTATTAGTCCACCAAGTCTATTTTGAGAGCCCACGTGTTTCAACACCCAGTCAGCACAATGCAGCAAGTATAAATTTGCAATGCTTGTCATTTTTTCCTTTGAATTATTTATAAGTATTAACATGATATGAGATCTATAGTCTTTTCAATACATCAAGATGTAGGTTTTTTTTATTTGTCATTTATGTCAGTTATTTATTTGTTTCCCACTGACTCATAATCTTTTTGATTCTTTTGATTTTGTTGTGTCATGAATTAAAGTGACTGCCAGGACAAGGAAATGCAAGAAACATATTGATGATCCCACTATACCCATACCAAAATCTACAAGATTCGACCACATAAATCGCTTAAAGCAGTCTTCCCAGGCCAGTTGACGTCATCTCCCTCTCTTGCATCCCTTTTTCCTGGAGATCATTTCCAGCACCATGAACAGGACACCACAGAGTTTTCCGCTCACCTGAGTGAGATGGCTGTTGGCAAATATGTTGTGGATGACTTTGATGGATTATGGAGTGAACCTTTATGCAAGAACTGAAGCTTCACAGAAGCATTTGATGAAATTGAGTTGCCTATACCTGAAAAGACTACAGAAATACCAATTGATGTAATACACAACAACTCAGATTTGTCCACAGACAGTGATTCAGATAATGATGTTGAAGTTTCAGTTCCGACTCCTCTGAAGAAATTGAGAACTCTGACACTGATGGCCATTCACTGGACTCCCCTGATGAAAGTGAAACTAATGGTTCCCAAGAAAAAAACATTTTCTGCCAAAGAATATGCCTGTATGGCTATTCTGGCCTTAATTTCAACACATTGTATGACAATGAGAGGCTGCTAAAGATATCCTTGTTTTAATGAAACTACTGGTAATTTGTCCAGAGAATGTCACAGTACAGTTTTACAAATGTACAGCAAGTGTGTGGAAACTGTGAGCTTTTCACTTATGACATCTGTGAGAAATGTCTTCCTCTTTTTCCTAAAGTCAGAAAGGATCAAGTCAAAAATTGTTCAACAGTGGGCTGTGATGGGTATGTGTGTGAATCTACAATTATATTAAATATATACATGCACATATATACTTTTGGTTTTATTGAAATTGTAAATAATATATATTCATTTATGCTGACAGAATTTTTTGCTTAATCTATTTATCAAATCTAAGAGCATCCATTTTTCTATCAGTTAAACTCTGGGTGTTTGATTTAAGGGTCTATACGGGCACATATACACTAACAAATCATGTTGGATCTAAAAAGCAATGTTATCAGTGCTATAGCTTTATGTTGAGTTGTCAGACTTAAACTGGAATTAATGTACATTTGTTTGGAAATAATTACCTTGGAGCTTGAAAACAATAAAAAGGTATGGAACTCCAGAGAAATGATCCTGTTGATTTTTACTAATTCACAGAAACTGATTCATGCACTGAATTCATCTTTAATTTTGACATTTTGGGAAATTTACAGAAATTTCCAACAATGTTTCATGTGTTTTAGCTATTCCCAAAAATTCCTAGATATTCCAAACACATTTTTTAAAACAGTCTGGGAAATAATAGGAGTTCCTAGGAATTCCCAATAATTCCCAGTCATACTTTTCACTATTCCCAAATATTCCCAGAAATTCCAAGGTCTTGGATTAAGCATAATTTGCATGACTTGGAATAACTTGGAATTCCTAGGAATTCCCAATAATTCCCAGTCATACTTCCACTATTCCCAAATATTCCCAGAAATTCCAAGGTCTTGGATAAAGCATAATTTGCATGTCTTGGAATAACTTGGAATTCCTAGGAATTCCCAGACTACTGGGAATTTATTTTGCAGGGGAGGTTTCAGTAATCACCCATCTACTCAGCAGGTACAGAATTGAATACTTATGAAATTTATTATGTTTATGTTTTTATCTGCATTATTTTGTTAATCATTAGCTAAGGTTAACATTCTTGGTCATCAGTTAAAGAAATAAGAGGCAGTTGTTACATAGTGTTGAGGTAGGCAGCTTTATTGTTGGAGTAGGTGGCTGACTTTGCCATCTCGCTTAAAGAATCAGGTGATTAGCAAGTAGAGTAGCTGGGGGAGATCATGAAGTAGATAGTGATTTTTGCGGGTATAGCTGGGTACTTCTGACGAGCCTAAGAAGGAACAATAATTTTCTGTTGGCTCGGATCTGAAAGAGGCAGCCATTAGCTACTAATTACTTAAGGGGCTTAATTGTCAGGAACAGACAAGGGAGATGGGTAGAGAAAGGGACAGCTACATGCATATGTAAGGGTAAGCTAAATAAATTAAACACCCGCAAAACACTTTGAAATTATACAATATAATCACTTAAACCGTGTCAAAACTTTTTGTGGACATTAAAATAGTTTTTACCCAATCTGTTACTGGTAATAATAAATCAGGGATATCACCAAGTGAAAGACAATTTTTTTAATAGCTCTCATAATTTTGAAAATGAGTTAATAAATGTGCAAAACAATATGCATATAATAATACATGATAAAACATATTTAAAACCTCACTAATTAAATCAACTACACATAGGCATTTTTTTTTGGCTCATTGTTGTTTATGTTTCAAAAAGATCAAGAGCAAAGGGAAGTAAACACAGCTTCATTGAACAGAGCAAAGAGACCACCCATTCAACCAGGTGCATATTACATATATTACATTTTATACGAAGTTAAATTTATGTACACTAAAAACAAATGGTTTTGGCTCTTTTTTGTTACAGGTCATTGGCTTTTTAATTCACAATATTATTTAAAGATTTCATGGTACAACTGCTACATGTATTTCACTCTTCAGACAAAACTAATGGTAATACAGATGACTTAATTGCTGAGAAGTTTTAAAAATTTGTAATATTTAATATATACATGTAGTACTAAGATACACTTTTTGAGCAAGAATAAAATGCATCTTGCATTCACTGTTATGCATTTTGCAGGTCACATTGTTGCTCTTCTCCAACAAGTACCTAACCAGGGACCTATAGTACTAGGAGTGGGGAAAGTAATAACTCCTCCACCCACCATTGTGACCAACACTGAGACTGAATTGGTGTATGTAGCTCATGTCGAGGCTGCAAGTCCTGAAAGAAACACACACAACCTGCATGTTGGACAGTACGTGATTTGGCAGAAAAACCTCTTAGCATTATGTGGTCAGAACAAAGCAAGTCAAGAAGACAACAAACAACAACCTCAGTCTGAATCATTTACTGAGCCAGAACCTACAATATCAAACATACCACCACAGGATCCACAGAAGGATGACAGGGTACTCAACTATGGCTTGCAAATGATACAACTTGGCACATTACTGATGCAACTGCAGGATACAGAAAAGGAGGGGGATGGTGAACGTAATCTAAGAAATGCAAAACTATTAATGCTTTATTTCAGATCTAGACTTAGAGGAATGAAGTATGCATTTGAAATGATGCGGTTTATAACATGTGTTAAGGCCCTTTACACTCAGAAAGTAGCCCATAGGATTATACATGGACAGTTTGTTAACTGGAGAGGTGGTGAAGGGAAGAATGTTGCCAATGACCGTAAACAAGAGCACTTTGTTAAAGGCCACAAAACTGTTCTGAAGGATCTTGTAGCTAACAAGACACTCACAGAAGTAGAGAGGGCTACAAAAGCTTCTTGTGGTTTGAAAGGTGTTTCAGATAATTTTGATAGACAGTGTCAAATTGCTCCTGACTACACCCTTCACACATCTCTGAGTAAGCAAGATGACGAGAGGGAAATGATTGAACTTATACATAGCCGAAGACCATTTGTGTTTACTTCAGGTCGTAAACACAACTCTTTCCCCACCATCCCAAAAAGTCCCCTCGACCAGTTGGACATTGTAAAACTGGATGCTTGGTTAACTAGACATTAAAGGAAACTGGCAGCCTGTAGATTTGCTGGAGCTGACACTGATGAGGATAGCAGCAGTGATATTGGGGATGAGAGTGACAACGACTTTGATGAAGAGTCGGATGTGGATGAGATCAGTCCTGATTAGTCACACAAAAAGTGTAAAGTGAGAAATCATAAGCACATTATCTAAAAGGGGCAAAGTTTATTGTCAGTCCAACATAACTTCAGCCATCTTACATTGTTATAAGAATTTTACAAATTATGTAAGTTTACACACTTGCATACACATAGTATCTTAAATGTGCTCAGTTTTCCAAGATAATTCAGTAAGTACATGTACCATTGATATGTCGAGAACAACAGGTAATCCACATAAATGTACTTATAACCTCCAGGGAAGCCATTTCCATCCACTCACATTTATCCTAACATTCTTGAGGGTAAACCATGAATAACAATGCATATTTTAGAAAATAGCCCAAAGAAAATACGTGCCCTAAATGGTTAAAAATCATATTTATGTAACTCAATAGAAAAACAAAAAAGTTGTCCTAGTCACATTGTTTATTAGTTTCTTTGGGCTCTTTTCTAAAAAAGATAAAAACATTTTCTTGGTGTTTCTATTGGGTTATACATTAGAAAAACTTGTGAAAGTTTGGGAGGATGTGAAAAAGCCGTGGAAACACTCGCCTGTCAGCTCGTGGTCACACAACATTTCTAGTTCTCCCAAACTTCCTTTTGTGTTTTTTAGGTCGAGATTTCTATCATGTGATAATTGACGAGGGTGCAGCCAGAGTCAATTATCACGCATAGAAGTTGAGAGCGAATAATCTAATTGTTTAAGTGTAAATCTACTAGTCGTTCTAAACTCTATCTAAATCCTCTTTAGAGACACTTAGAAAATGCCAAGCAGCAGCAGTCATTTTGTTAACAAGGGCACACTGCTACACTACTCACTATCTATCACAGAATAGACAGTGAGTAGCGTAGCCAATCAGAGACTGGCATTCGTGATAGAACACTAGTAGATTCATACCAAAACTTGATAGAAAAACAGACCATGTTTTCTCTGTCTTAAATATTAATGAATTACACATGAAGTTTAGTGTAAAGGTTTGACAAGAATATTGTGATGCCACCCAAGTAAACTAGAGCACCTCCCATCTCCGAGTTGACATTTGCATAGTTTATAACCAGCCACTTCACTATGACTTATTTAAACATAAGAATGGAACATAACTCCATCTAGGTCTGTAGCTCAATTAGGACACTTTGTAGGATGTCAAAAATAGCTTTAGCATTGTCTTCACTGAAAACAGGTAAATAGGATAAAATACTCTCAATGGAATCTAAGTGCTCAAAGTTTTGCACTGCTTTATCAACTAACTCTAAGCTGAAACAAGTTGACAAGCTCACACTGCCAACACAAGACCTGGAAGTACCCAGGGTATCACGAAAACTAAGAAGCCTCTGACGAAAAAGGTCTCTCTGTTCTTTGGAAACAATGATGGAACCAGTAGGTGCTGTACTCTGCAGATCAACTTCAGTGACAAATTTTGGTTTCTTAGCTTCACTTATGCAAAGTTCACAGGAGCATATGTTTCTGTGGTAGTCACAGCAATCATGCCCACCATCAGATCTGTCTGGGGCTTGATACCCAAAATATTGGAGAATAATTTCGCGTTTGCAGTCAGATGTTGATTTCACAAACTTAATCATAATATCTTGTAGGCCATGTTTGGCTTTACTAATGTCATATGCATTGTAGTAAATTGTAGCTTTGGCTGATAGACCATCCCTTCCAGCACGGCCAGCTTCCTGGAAGTACTCCTCCATGGTGTAAGGTACACCGAGATAAATTACCCTTCTAATGTTAGGGCAGTCTATGCCAATACCAAATGCAGTGGTCACAAAAAAAAAACTCTGTGCTTACATTTATTGTTAGTAAGTTCTTCCACAATGTGCTCTTGTTCATGTTTTGGGTATTGTGCATGATATTGTGTAAATAGCCTGTTCTTGGCCACTTTGTCTGCATGGAGTGGCTCATACTGATTATCACCTAGCTCAGAGCTGAAATAAAGAAAGCTCTCAGCACAGCCCTTCAGGTCCCCATAAAATATTGTTAACGGCATGGCAGATCTTTTAGCCTTTAATTCCTGAGCATAAGGTGTAAGAATTGTTATTCTTTCTTCTTTATCAGCTGGTCGGGGTTTTGACTCAAAGAAAATATTTTCTCTGTTTGGATTAACCTCAACAACAAAAGGAAGCTGAAGACCAATGGAGCTAACAATCTTTTCTTTCTTGCTTTTGGTAGCTGTGGCAGTTAGAGCCACGATGGGCACATCAGGGAAAATACTGCAGATGGCATCAAGCTTCCCAAATGCTGGGCGAAACTCTTTCCTGAGTTACACAAAAAATATAATAGATGGGTTTTAAGAAAAGTGGTCACATCCATTTTATACTATGCTTTGTTTTCTTTGATTGAATTGAAATGATTAACATTATTCTCTTGGTTTAAAAGTTTGCAACCTTCCATATATTTGAGTTAATGCCAAACTGTACATGTACACACATTAACCTGCCACTAAATGGTTTTGAAATTTGTAGCAGAAATTTGACAAGTAATTAAGTTAGATGTAAGGTAGAACAAATTGAAGTTCATTTGAAATTAAAGTGTGCTTTAATACGTTTTACTTAATTTATAACAGAAGTTGTATCTGTGTAAACCAAACGAAATCACTAAAAGAAAAGCACTCACCAGTCGTCTACTAAATGCGCCTCATCTACTACAATGCAACGCACATTTCTCTGAAAGTTGGTTGTTTTCAGCATCGTTTTTGTGTTCTTCTCGAGCAGAAATTCTGGGTGTGAAAATATCAGTTGTAGTTTGCCGTCTGTTACTAAGGACATTGCTAAATGGTTGGTACTTTTTCGTTCCGTCGAGAATAATGGCTCCCAAGTGATCCAATTTTCCTATCTGATCTCTCATCAGGGCATTTAGTGACGATACGACAATGGTGATGGCTTTTGTCTGTGTAGGTGGACCTTTAGCATCAACAAAGTCAAAAACATCACTTAACAGATGGAAAACGAGGGACTTTCCGAAACCCGTCGGCAAAACACCTAAAACGTCTTTTTTAGAACAAACTACGGCTTCGATAATTGCCTTTTGCTCAGCTTTAAAGCAAAAGTTTTCGTCTTTTCCAGCTTTCTTAAAGGCAGACACAACAGCCGCGTCCAAGTAAGCCGCCATTTTGGTTTTTCAATGAGCATGCGCTGTGACGCCAGCATAGCTAGATTTTGGCTACGCTTGCGTAGAGTTCCCCAGAGCCTTCGCGCGCGATCAAGAAGGCGAAGGGTCTGGGGTCGAGAATGGGTTCAAGCCCCCATGGCGTTGTTTAAATGGGTTTCAACTATCAACGGCCTACGCCTCATTGACCCAAGACAATAGCTTTCCGGTCAGATGGGGGACGAATTATCCCCCAATGGTGCTTTGACGACGAGAAAGTGCTTTGCAGCCGTTTGGACCGATAACAATAATTATTATCAGAATAGTATCATATATTTTTTTGTCTCAAACGTGTGACCTCAGTAACCTTCTAGGAGTAAATGTCGTGACAAACTTATGTGATCCGTGCGGATCCATCTAGCTCAATTAAAATGGCGGAAAGTCATACGGTCACGTTCGCTTCGTAATCCATATGTTGCGAAATTTGATGACCCAATGACGGATGGATGTCAAGGAACAAAGGATTTTCTCGCCTGACAAAATTTTTACAGCCTCCAAAGCTAGTCTACGGAATCTTTGAAGTTTCGTTGCGCTTGCAAAAATTTTGGTGGGTTTATAAAATCGTTCGCACTAGAAATGGCTACGTGTTGACAGATTTTTTTGGCAATTCAAACAAAATTTCGGGTAGTGCGAACAGGCCCTTATCCCCCATATCGCCATGCACACCTCATTGGACCGGAAGTTGCGTCGTTATTCAAGTCGCGTTTGTAATCTTTGTGCTCGCAAGATTCGAAATCTTGGATCACTGTATTCATTCGTCCAGGAATCGATACAAGGCAAAATTAGTACGTCAACTCCTATAAAGTCAACTCCAGTAAAGAAGCGTTTGCTGGAAACGCCAGATGCACAAATCGGTTCGAGTCTTATCGCCTGTGACAAAAACAAACAACGGAAAGTCTTCTCGGAAAACTTTGGAATTTGGTCAAGAGAGGCTTAAAACGTCTGAGATAATCTTCCCCTAGGCGGCCTTGTTTATAAAACCAAATCTGGAAATGTCCTCGTAAGAATTCCCCGCGACGAGAAGACTAAATGTTTGCATTGGTAAGGCAAATATGTAACAATAACTGGCACGCCGCAGTTAACACCATAACAAAATTAATCATTCATGATTGTACTCAGAGGCTCTAAATACTGTCAACAAAAATGCTTCTAATGAAATGGCAGAGAGTACCTACGAAAATATGTTGCTATGTAACAACCTAGACGAAATCACTGGGTTTTCCCACACAGTAGTGCGCATTTTCTGTCCCGTCGTCGTTATCTTGTCCTTGGCACATGTGGCATTAAAGAAAGTGATGTTAATGCTGTGTCGCACTTGCCTCTGCAAAAATGCGCAGGCTTTGAAATACCAAAGCGTCGGCACTGTACTACAGTATTTCTATCGTACTGTCGATCGAGGCTCACGACTAAATCCTCGTTCGGCGAGAAAAGTAGCCTGAGTATCAGGCTTTTACTACTCGCGGGGTATACTCAGGTTACGAGAAAAGTTGAAGCTTCTTGTAAACAAGCTCGGGCTCTCAGAAGTTCGACTAGCTCAGCCAAACACGAGCCCCGTTCGCCAGCGAACGGGGCTTGTCTGCAAGCGTTTACCTCCTTCCCCTCCCCCACCCTCATGTTTCTTTTTTTGGCTCTCGCCCCATTTTCCGCGCAGGCAAAACACTGAAAACCCGTTCCTCGGTAGCTCGGTCTTTCTTTGCTCCTAAACTCCACGGATACGCTTGCTACGCAGGCTAATGTTTATCGGTTTCAATGGCGATGAAGACGATGAACTTGGCGACGCTCCCCGTTTGGATCATAGTGGCGATTCAAATATTCCAGTTTGGTGTGGGTAAGTGTGGCGAAGAACTGCTCGTTGTTAACTCAAGTATACGATTACAACCATGGAATCACTGCATTTCGAAGCCAATTCTCATGCAAGGACCCACAATTTCGCGCTCAAAACTTGTAATAACGAGTTATTAAACACATAACATGTTTGATTACCTATTTACCTTGAATACAAATCATTTTATACATTATCAAATTAACTTTTCAGGAAAGTTTCACGCGATTTACATGCGAACTTGTTTTGACAAGGAATTGAAACGAATATCGCATTGATCATAGATGTATTTTACGTTTGTGCGAGTCAGCTTGTAAGCTGAGACCCCCACCTATAGACTCGTTTTACGTTCAATTATCATTTTATCATCTCATATGTTTTTGAAATGGTGGCAGCGATCGGCAGATCACGAACATTTGTTGTAATTCCCTTTGGTTTTAACACTGTCTTTCACAACTAGCGTGACCAATTCGTGACGTGCCATGCCCAGCCTTCAGCTCGCAAACGATGTGTAACGCAACGTTTCTCACGTGAGTCGTTTTTAAAGGATCTTTAAATCCAACGACTTTGTTTTCGTTAGCCCGATTTATTGATGATTGTACGAACTTCAAACACTCAACGTAAAACATCTCGTGTAGTACTTTCTCTGCAGTTTAACACAATTACAATTAACATTTGACATCCTCGATCGGGAGAGGATTACGGAAGTGAGCATCGAGTATTTTTTTTATTATTATTTGAAGGTATCATTATTTCTTGCAAAGGGTAAAACATTTAACCCATTTCCCTACTTTGCCATACGTAAGTATAGAGTGTAATCGTTATACATTGTGTCACGGTATGAATTGTGCCAATGATGTTTGCACGAGAAATGCTAGATTTCTTGCAGTGACATAATTGATCAGGATACATGTTTGGGCGTAGGATATACCCTTTAGTGTCCTTGAGATTATAAGGTGTCCTGCTTTTCACCGTCGTTGATCAGGAAAATAAAAACATGAATAAGTTCTGACCATGGTTAATTGAATGTTTTATATCCAGAAAGGGGGAAGGAGGGTGGGGGTTACTCTGCAAAGTATTATGCGGCCTGGCTCCGCCCCAAGGTTCAACCCTTTACCCTTTTATATACCATTATGACAGATAAGGTATGCCTTTCGTATACCTTCTACTGAAAAAGGTACCACTTTCTCTTACCTTCTTAGGAACATCGCATCTCTTTTCTAAACCCTTGAAATGTAGTTAACGAGGTAATGCTTAATGAATTAAATGATACTGCCGTAAGACGATTCTGTCTTCGAAATATTTGGATTAAAGTCCCTTTTGAATACCTAAAATACAGATTTCTCTACCCTTTCACATACCTGAAGCCCATAAAAGGTACCCCTTTCTGGCGGAGCCTCCACGTATAAACCATTATAGGGAGTTCCTCCCCTGGTTGGAATGCTTATAATGAATTACTTTTCATCTTTGATCGTAATTTTTTGTTACATAGGTGAGACCTTTAAATGGTTCAAAGGTGGCTGTTCCAATTACACATTTCACGTGAACTCTTTCCGCCTAAATTGGGAGCAAAGCAGACAATTGTGTAAGAAGACTGGACTGGGTGATCTTGTCTCTATTGAAAGTTACGCGGAGTGGATGTTCTTGAAAAACACTATTTTAAAGTTGACAATAACTGACGAGTATTTTATCGGTTTGAGAATAGACCGTCGGTCTAGACAGTGGAGATGGTTAAGCAACAAGAGCACTATTCCGAAAGAGCTTCCTTGGGCTACAGAGGAACCGAATGGTTTTGGGGATTGTGCAAGTATGTACAAGGATTATAGGAAAGATTATGGCAAGTATAATGATTTGGATTGTACAAGACATTCCAGAATAATCCCTGGGTATATTTGTGAGTCTCCTGTTGATGGTTGCAATCAAGAGGGTAAGTCTTGTACATTCCACATATACTTAAAACGATTGTTTTCAACATTTTTTTAATCGTCTAACTTATCTTCGATGTGATGATCCGTACTTCCACTAGCAATGAACTGATTTCCCCTTGCGTTCGTGCCTCATGCTTTTTTTGTTTTTTGGATCGATTATGAGATCTTAATCGTCTTAGCCTTAACGTCGTCCAGACAGAATGTATGTTCATTGGAACCCGACATAAAATATATCTGCTCCCCGACGTTAATCTTGACAGATATTACTGATATCGACTTGTGAATATCTCAAGCGTTTTCTTGCTCGGGCTTCAAACACTCAGTACAAAACATCATCACATGGAGTGGAGCACTGTCTCTACAGTAAGTTAACACAGTTATAACTAACTTTTGGCAGCCTCGAAATGAAATTTCAAGCAGAGGAAAAACATAATCCACTCCCATACGCAGGCGTAGTGTATAATCATTATGGTAAACGCTAGATTGCTCGCAGGGACATGCGACTCGTCAACGTACCCGTCGACTTCCGCACAGCGAAACCAAATTCATGAAAGCCACCCCCATAAGCGTAGGGGCACGGGAGCGGGGTGACCTTATTGCCAGAAAAAAAATTACACAGTGCCCGAAAGTGTTGTTTAAACGCACTCAAATCGCAGTAAAAACAAAAACGTTACAATTCTTACGTCTAATGAAACTGTTATCATTATAAGAAAAGTTACGCATACTCTATTAACCTTGATCGATAGCCAAGTAAAATCAGAAACTTATAAAAGAAACAGTTAATTCTTCCTCGTACGGAGAGTTCAAGAAAAAAGTTCAACCATCACAAAAACAAAAGTCTTGGTCTTAATTTGCTTTGAGTTTTTTGTCATTGTGTTGTTGATGGAAATACTTTTAAACAATATGTGGCTTTTCCAAAACAGAATACCTGGATCCTTATATCATTTGACCTTAACTCCTTAACAAACGTCAGAGAAAGTAGCCTACAAGCCTGGCCTTGACTACCTTTCTCCCGAGTGCTTTTGGCCGAATCATTAGCGTTTTGGCCGAAAAATTTCAAAAATTTCTGAAACTTGGCGGGGGGTGGGGGAAGGGGGCTGCAGCCCCCTCCCGCCCCCGTGGCCCTTAAGCCTATGGTCACCCCCCAAAAAAGGTTGACAGAAAAACTATAAAATGAATATACTGAGAGGCAACGGCAATATGTTCGGGGATAATAGGAAAACGTGGAACTTAAATACTGCCTACGCTAGGTAATGTGAATCAACTTTTTGATAACAATTTTGTATGTCTTTTTTTGTTCAGTAATTATTATCTTTTTAAAACGGAAGTTTTCATGGAAAGTAGAGTTGCTCTTGCTACACCTATGAAAATGAAACGTCAATGTCGTGGCTACAAGCAGTGAGCTCTTATAAATTTAACAATAACCACATTACCCCAGTATCCCAGTCTTTGTCGGTTGATTCATTTTCCAATCAAGCTTGTATGTTCTTTCATTCCTTTTTCTATGAATTTCAGATGGAGATAAACGTTGCTCTTGCTACACCTTTGAAAACGACACGCCAATGCAGTGGCCACTGGCAGAGGACAGTTGTAAATTTAATAATAAGCATCTGGTGGTTATGGAAACAGAGCGAGAGTGAGAATTTATAAATAAAGAGATTCAAAAATGGAATAGTGGCAACGAAATTGAATGGCACATCGGTTTGTACAGAAACTTGACAACTAAAAAGTGGACTTGGATCAATGGCAAAAACGTAACTATAAACAAATGGCAGAAGGATAAGCCTCAAGACAGTGATTTTTACACTGTGATGGCCAAGGAATCTTCAGATAGAGTTAAGGGATCGTTTAGCAGCATCAAGGGAAACATTTACCAAGGATGGATTTGTGAGGAAAAAACAGGTATGTGAATGGGTCTATATTCTCTACTTCAAGCAATCAAGCCCATCTAATTGATCTCCTCCCCCCTTTCACATCCACTCACCCCCCCCCCCCCTCCGTCTTCCTCCCTCTGCCTCCTCTTAATTGAACACCGTGACAAATCGACAAACACACGTCGAATACTGGTGAGACACGGCACACGGACATAAACCACGCTCGAATACTGACAAGTACGGGTCAATGGAAAAGCAGTAACTATTTAGACAAATGACAAGATGGCAAGCCTCATAACAGAGATTACTACGCCCTAATGGCCCAGGAATGGCCGCAAGAATTTAAGGGATCGTTTAGCAGCATCAAGGGAAACATTAACGGAGAATGGATATGTGAGGAAGAAACAGCGTTAAATACTGTGTGAATAGGTCTATATCCTCCACCTCCAGCAATTAAGCCCCATCTCATTGCTCCTCCTTCCCCTGTAACTCCTCCTCCCCCGCCCCTCCCTTCCTTCTTTCCCTTTCAATCGAGCACTGTGACAAACCGAGAGGACACCGTCCGTGACACGAACAATGCCGGAGGATTACTAACGAGACACGACAGGGAATGTGTAGAACTAACAGGTTCAAACATTTGTGAATTCCATAAAGGTTATATCAAGCCTTTGTTTTAAACTAGAGGCTGAACATACTGAGCATGCAGAGAATCTACATTTCTTTAAAGCTGTTAATAAGCATTGCGTTGCGCGTTTTGTTTGTCCTTGGGCGTTTTGCTTGTCCATGTAAGATGTGAAATAAGTTGAGTAGGAAAGGATAAGAAACATTGAAAGCATCTTCAAAGCTTTTTCAGGCAGTCTAATTAGTGCATGCTTGGAGACCAAGGAACAGATAATTTAAAAGCTTACGCAGGATGCATGGTTTAAAAGAGGCCTTTTTTAAATCCTCAGTCCCACTGATTCGGCCTGCTTATACTTGTGAGTCCCTGAGATTGGTCGCATTCTGAATTATCTGGCGATTGGGAGGTTTAAGGAAGAGGTGGAAAATTGTTACCACTGTTATCATGCAGAAATTTCCTGATACAATTTTGCTCGTTCATTTTGATCTGCTGTCACACGAGTCAGCTCCGCTCCGCTGTCTTTTCTTTCCTGCCATAATAGGCCATTCATTTTACAGTTGTGTGTTTACTTACCTGGCCTATGAATGTAAGGGAGGCTGGAGGCGACCTTGCTTTGATGCAGACGTCTCTGCTTTTCTCATTTAAATGCCAACTAGTTAGCATAAGAACAACTTGATTTACACAACAAAGGCAGTGAAGTCTTTATCAATACAAGGTCACCTGCAGCCTCGCTGCCATTCAAAGGAACAGACAACTGTAAAAATGGTCCATCGAACACTTAGTATATATACTTACTTGTGGTCCTGGCCGTAAATGATATCGATACCTTAATTAATTTATACAATAGAACTTATACTACTCTCAAAATAGCTTGGACCTCTGATCGGAATGGTTAGACAGGTAACGTTAGTGTTTATAGTGATAAATACTATGGTAGAGGGAAACTAGAGAGAATAATCGCTTAAATAAGGCTCCTAAGCAACACTCTTATTTTCCGTTATAATAATGTTTTCCTGGCCCAGGCTGAATTTTCCTATTTTTCTGCCCACTTTAGGCTGAAGATATTCTTATAAAAAATCTTAGATAAGATAAAGGAACACTATCATGACACTGACGACGTTGAAATAATTTTGGAGCCAGAGTACGTTCTTTAAAGCCTAATATGACACACATAACTCAGCTCTTACAGAAATGGTACTAGCATCGTACATGAGACTAGTGCTGACCTTGTTGTTCTTCTAGTTTTGCCGATTAGATCAAGAGAACGGAAGAGTTTTATACGCTTTAGTTAAAAACAGAATTTTGTATTGTATTTTGCATTTAAGGTAATTCCTCTGAAATAAAAGTGACAATAGATTTTTGCTCAAACTTTGTCCACTGAATATTTGTCATATGATAACTTCAATTTTGAAATAAAAAAGGGAGGTCCCCATGCTCATTAAGGAGCAGTGAGGCATTGAAAATGCCCCATTTTGGCATTATTTAATGCTTATTATATGACCGTATTCCCAGTAATTATAACATCTTTGTAAGCCCGAACTCATAAGAACACGCATTAAACTACAGTCAATACAATGTGTCGGACACAAATAAACGTTTAAGTTTGATTCAGACAGAAAGCTAAATCCTTGATTAAAAATTTGAACCAAATTTCTTGACGTGGTTACCGACTGCAAAATAGAAAAGACCACAGTGTATCTGCTATTTTCTTATTTATTCAATTTTTAGCAGTAGAAATTAGATCAGTCTTTTCTCACGCAAAGCTTATGATTAGTTGATTACAACGACTGGAAAAAAAATTGGGGTGCCCATGCTCGTTGGTGAGCTAGAGCCATTTTTCAACTGACAGAGCTCAATATCAAGGCAAATCCGTCATGCTTTCAATGTGCGCATGCACAAGCGCGCGCTAATGACGCCATAAATTATGCGCAGTAAGGATGCGCAATGCAAATGTGAGGAATGACCTTAAATTACAAATTTTCATCACACAATTATATTCTTTTTAAAATCTCAGCCTCGGGATATATTGGGTTTATTCTTAAAATATTCCTAAATTTCAGCCTCGATAATCTTATAAAATATATTCTTATTGAAAAAAAAAAAAAGTCGTACATGCATTTGTTATGGAAAGGTAAACTGTACTGAAAATTTCTTCAACAGATAACTGCCAAGGAGTCTGCATGCTTAATAATCCGGTACAAACGACCACAACGTCGCCAATGGCTACCGCTAACACCATCTCATCAGGTATACTTTTTGTTCTCTTTTCGAGCCTGTAGAGCTATAATACATATGGAAAGAAGCAGAGGCTGTACAGCAGCATATTTCCGTAGCATTGTATGGAACATTGTCTCATTTGCTTTTAAGTTTTCTTCTGTTCATTTCAAATAGCACTTTAAAGCGCAAACAGGTCATGGTCATGGTCGTCATGGTCATGGTCGTCATGATCATGGTCGTCATTATTATTATTATTATTATTATTATTAATATTATTATTATTATTATTATTATTATGGTTGTTGTTGTTGTTGTTGTTGCTGTTGTTGTTATTATTATTATTATTATTATTATTATAGTTACATTAAACGAATTAAATTGTTCTTGTTTGCCATATAATAAACATCTTATTAAACTAGCTTAGTCGGTCTGTAATGGAGAATCTTGACCTCGGTCGTGTGTAGTCAGAGCTGAAGTCAGACCTCACTGCGTTCGGTCTGTACTGACGACCTCGGTCAAGATTCTCCCATACAGACCTCCTGCTCGGTTAATAAGAGCTAATTAATTCTGTTTGGCATTAGTACCTTAGCAATAACCTCAAGAAAAAACTCGCGGCGCTACCTCTTTTTCATTATCTATTCATCAAAGCATAATACTCAGGATATGGCGGGATTATATACCGATCGTGCAATCTTTATTGGCTATTCTCAGGTTACAAAACACGCCTTATATAACGTTTTTGCAATGACTTTGGAATGCAATAAAGTAATAAACTGTGGTTTTGCTTTCGCTAAATAATTCAAAAATGTTTCACTAGACTCCTGTAATGCGATTTTCACTAACCAGAGCAAGAAATATGATCAAATATGTTTTTGTCGTTCCTGATTGAGGTGTTTGTTTCATTCTTCTTTAGTTTCTGCTCGCAAATGATCAAACGAAAAACTAGAATTAATCCCCTGTTAGGTTATCATCCTGTTCGCGCATCCTCCGCTTGATTGTTAACCCTCGCGCTCAGGAAATCGCCAGTTACCGTGCTAAAGATGGCGTTACAGTATTCGCTGTCGATGTTGTTATTGCTGTTGTGCGTTGTGTTCTGTTTTGGCCGCCTCTGCTACATGTAGTAGCAATGGTATACACTTCTTCATCTCTCTAACGAAGGAATGCAACAAAAGGAAACTTAATTACATCCATATCACCTTATCCTAGTGCTGTCTTTGTCCGTTGATCCATTTTCTAATGTGTTCTGCCATTCTTTTCTTTTTTCTTTCTTTCTTTTTTTTTTTTTTTACTAGGAGCTTCACGTGGAGATAAACGCTGCTCTTGCTACACCTTTGAAAATGACTTGTTAATGTCGTGGCCAATAGCAATGGCCTCTTGTAAATTAATCAACAAGGAGTTAGTGGTTAGAGAAACAGAGCAAGAGTGGAAATTTTTAACTATGGAGATTCAAACTCGAAAGAGTGGAAAATATGATGAATGGCACATTGGTTTGTATAAAAGCTTAATAACTGGGAAATGGACTTGGATCAGTGGAAAAGCACTAACTATGGACAAATGGCAGGATAATACGCCTAATGACAATGACAGTCACACTCTGATGGCCAAACAGAGGCCACCTGGATTTAAGGGATCGTTTAAGAGCATCATTGGAAACACTTCCAGAGGATGGATATGTGAGGAAATAACAGGTATAAATATGATGTGAATTCCATAAAGGCTATATCAAGCCAGTTTATGTTATGCTTTCCTTCTCACCCTCTTCCGCTCCTTACCCAACCCCCGTGGAGGAGTGTTTTCTCCCTTATATGGGCTTTATAGGTATGTGAGGCCCCAAATGGTAGGGTTTTCAGTCGTTTTGATTATAAGTAGGGTATGGTTTTTGTCTTTAACTGGGTATGTTGTTTACAAGAAGCTACTTTTTTAGGTCATAAATATGGAAGGGATCGATTCACTACTACCAATTTAATTCCATAAAAATGCCATGAAATATTCATGAAAGACCCATGAATCTTTTTTCAGGGCCGTGAATATTGCAATTTCCTATTTTCAAGGCCTAATTGAAATCCATTAATTTTTTGGTTAAAATTCTTTGATGGTTCATGAAAAACATTTTCATGGCCATGAAAAGTCGTCACTGCATGATCCAGAACTGAAATTAATAGATCATTAAAATCTGTTTTCATGGCCATGAAAATTCATGAATAAATCAAAGTTAAATTTAATGGGTCATGAAACATATACTACTAGATTTCGTGGCCCATGAAGTTGTCATTGAAGTTAGAAACTGACCAGACCTGCCTTTAATGGATCATGAAAATGTGCTCATGGCCACGAAAAGTCAGAAATATGAACCCAAATGAAATTTAATGGGTAGCTAAGGTGTAGTCAACAGTAGCCAAGGTTCTTGAATTTTTGACAAACTTTAGCTTGTATGACAGTGGTAGTAGCTACTCAGCAATAAACACTGCCAGATCTGCCTTATCTGCAGCAGTAGATTTGTCTGACAGTCCTTATACAGTGGGTGAACACCCATTGATAAATTTTTATTAAAGCACCTCCTCTTCCAAGATATCGCACAATATGGGATGTAAGAAAAGTTTTGGACTTGCTAAAAACTTGGATTCCTGCCAAGAAACTGAACTTGCAACTACTCACTTTTAAGTTCGTTATGCTGTGTCTGTTGGTTACTGAACAAAGATGCCAGTCAGTTCACTTAATGGACATTAGACATATGGTTAAAGGGAAATCATCATACAAGTTTCATGTTGAAATGCTTTTTCGATGCTTTTTTTCACGGGATTTTTTCAATCAGGGACCCCCATGAATTAAACCATGAAAAACCTGTCAAAAAGGCATGAAAACCTTGTGATTTTCGCATTAAAATATTCAGAAGTTTTTGGTTTCATAAAGGGAAAATCGCAGATTTGGTCATAAACGGGGTGAGGGTTTTGGGAAGCGGGCCGCACACCCCCACCCAATATTTCTTGTAGTATGCCCCGGACCCCACCCCACTGCACTCTTTTCATTTACCATCACACCTTCAGGCGTCAATCACTTCGAATCCAGGAGACTCCGGGAATTCGATTCGTTACTGTTATTTCTAGAGTCTGGTGGCTAGCTAGAGGGTAATCTTTGAAATAAGGATGAAATATATATCATTGCAGTTGTAATCACTAATCAGTACATGAGAACTCTGTTTAAACTTGGGCCTGTAAACTTATACAGTGTAACACTGACTCCCTAAATAGCAACGTCTCATCAGGATGGTTACCTCTTACAAAACGACATAAACTACGGCTGTATTTGGGACACCTCATATAAGCAATCACTTAATTAAATAAGGTCCCCAACTACATTCATTTGTTATAGAAAGTTCAACTGCACTGAAATTTTCTTCAATAGATAACTTCAATAGATATCATTCAAGGCTACTTTCTCCATTTTTTTCTTCTCATTGGTACACGTCGTAGATGACGACTCGGTTCTCGTTGATCTCCAGCAAGTTCTCGAATTCGTCGTACAACAAGATGGTCAGGTTTTCTCCCGGGTTGGCTCCAAAATCGATCACCAGACGCAGTTCACCTTCCTGCTTGGGGTTCAACACTGGACTGTCCAAACATCCATTGGCAGTGTTGTCAAATACAAACATGTTGCATCTCTTGTCGTCACCCCAATCCACTTTTCTGACCATGTTTCCTTTTCCCCTGCACAAAGCTCCTGAGGCTTGGAGGAATCTGTAGTAGCCTCTCTGATCTTTACTGTCCCCATCGTGTTGGAGTTCTAGGGTCTCGTAGGGGTACTCTTCACCTCTCACCAATTGTTTGATAGAAGCGAGATTGAATTTTCCAAAATTGAACGGACTCTCTGTGATGGTTCCATTGAAGGCAGCTTGTTTCAACAACAACACCACTAACCGATTAGGCAGCTTACTGTGGAAAGGATTGCTGCACTCAAAATGACGATTGTCGTTGGGATGAGAGTAAGTGCGAATTTCACCTCTCACCGTGGGGTAAGTGGCCACTCTTCCACCTTTCATGCTGGTCATGATCTCTCGGTACACCGAGGGAGTCACTCTCACTTGAGACAGGAACAATCTCACTTTCACGTCGGCTTCAGTCAGTCTGAGAGTACTGGCACCGGCCCATCGGATGGTCCACATAGCTGGGATATTGAAGTACATGTCGATCTGGATCTGCACGCCAGGTACCAGCAATTTGCTGAGATGAAACACTTCCAGGAAAGGTTTGAACCTCAAAGTCACGGCCTCTCCATCCAGAAACTGGAGTCGGCCCTGTACTAGGTTCTGGAGATCTTGGGTTAATTCAGCATAATTGGCGTGAGTCGTATCCAGCTTATTGGCAGTCAATTCATCGGCATCTCCGTCGTCGGGTACACCGAGACAGTTGTACCAACCACTAGGTGTCAGGATCGTTTCACCGTCGTCTCGGTCGTGGTTCAACAGCGTCTCGATGTAGCCTTTGAGGTGGTAAGTGTCCGTCTGGGGGCTGATGAGAGTACCATTCAATCTCACATTGATCTGTTTGAAGAGGGTGTGGGCCAGATTGTTGGCGAGTCCCATGACATCCGCTGTCAGCAGATTCGTGTTGTCACTTTTCTTGACGGTCAATTCCACCTCGAAGAAACTCTCGTTCA
This sequence comes from Orbicella faveolata, assembly GCF_042242905.1. NCBI lineage: Eukaryota > Metazoa > Cnidaria > Anthozoa > Scleractinia > Merulinidae > Orbicella > Orbicella faveolata. The sequence goes on from NW_028301564.1 coordinate 13,174,257, forward strand.
AGTCGATAAAGTCTTCTTGAGGATCGACTTGGAAGGTCACTGGATTGATCCCAGTATTGAACGGGTTGATTCTCACCGAACGTCGAGACGACATGCTGACATCTGTGGGAGGGGTACTGAACATGTTCAGGCGAGGGTTACGTACCCCCGCCGACCGGGCATGAGCCACGATGTCCGTCATCGTCTACGTCGTCGTCTTCGTCTCCTTCTCAGGGCGGACTGCACCCAACGATAGTTTGGACGTTTTGATCGTGATGGGAAGATCGATCCGCCTTTATACGTTCGTCGTATTGGGATAAGTCTCACGCGCCTCGAGTAAATGGGATTCATACTCCAAATAGGTCTTTTCTCACTTTTTTCGCCAACGACCGTTTGATCTCTTGCGTCGCTTTACGTTTCACGGCGCGTGTCGCTCCTCTCTTGACCCCGGCGAGTCCACCTCTCCAATTGGGCTTTCCTCCCTTGCCGCCCGAATTTAAACCTTTCAGACCCTCCGTGGCCGTCTCGGTGATAAAGTCTCTGAGAATGCCGGGACCTCGTTTCTTGACACCTCTCCAAGCCATGCCGAATCCGTCTCCAGATTGCTTCATTCTATCGGGATGAAACCGTACCAGCGTTCCACCGATCATTCTTTCTTAAAGTGTAACGTCACGTTCGTATTGCCGTCTCCAAAACTCACCAGTTCTCCAGTTGTCTCAGCCACCTGCACCTCTATAATGTCAAGGACGTCTTTGCGCACGGGAATATATTGAATGTGGTAAGGTTCGAAATACTGGACACCCGCACCTCTTCGAATCAAGTTGACCTCTCTCAATAAATCCGTGACCTGATTTCCCACCACGCTACTTCCTCCCACGTCAGAGTAGGCGAACAAGGAACGCGAACTGTTTCCCACCACCACCTCGAAAGCTTTGTTCAGGTTCAGAAAACGCCAATTGCAATAGATGCTGAGTCTTAAAAAATCTCCATTTCCTCCTTTATCTGTGGCGACAGTCCAAAAGACAGGTGATCCATCATCGTCATGTACATCCCCGACGACGCTAATGTCTGGAATGACATCGTCAATAAATTCGATCTGCAAGTTAGGTCCCAGTTCGTAACCACCGCCGTTCTTTTTGAGCCATCCCATTTTACAAGCCAGTTCAACATTGATGTGAAATGCAGGGAAATGCACGACCGGACGTAAGATGTTTTTGTTGTCCGTGACCAGGTCTTCGCCTTCCCACTTGAACTTGACGTAGGTTCTTTTACCATCGTTATTGACATATTTTGAGCCTAACTTGAGTCCGGAGTTTTTAAAGACGCGTTGTCGATCGAAATAGGCGATCATGGATTTCATGAGTCCAACTCCGTCCACGTTGTAAAATACCTCTTTGAGGTCATCCGTGTCGAAGTAAGCTTCTCCATACGTGTAGTAACTACTCGATTCTATGCGTCTCCATGATGAAAAGGACAAGATGACTTTATCCTCAGAAGCGGTGAAGGTAGGCAGCGTCACGTGAGCATCCGGCATAGCGATGCTACTCATTCCCACTTTCCATCCTCCGCTTCCATTCAGGCGTATGGGGCGAGGTAACCTGATCTTGAAATGGTTCGACTTGTTGTCCGGAAACTCGCTCTTACTGCTGTGACTGGGTAAGCTGACGTAAAAATCACTCATCCTTTTTTGAAATGCAACGTGATCGTAGTCACACCCGACGCAAAGTTCACCAGTTGTCCGTCGTTCTCAGACACTTGCGTCTCGACAATGTCCAAAAAGGTAGTGCGCACCGGTAGATATAGGATGTGTCTCGGTTGAAGGTCGACCACGTCCGGATCGTAACGAACTTGTTTCAACATGTCTGTGACTTGATTTCCCGTCACCATACTCTGTCCCACATTCGAATACACGAACAAGGAACGACGCTCGTGACCGAACGCTTCTTCGTAACTGCGATCCAGGTCCGTGAAAACCCAATTGATGAAACAACTCAAATGTAAGGTGTCCTGGTCGATCTTGTAAAATAGTTCGTCCCCGTCATTCTGTCCTATGATCAAGTCCGTGGCCGTGGGTACGACCTCCGTGGGAAATTCTTTCCTCAAGTGGGGTCCCAAGACGTAACCGGGTTGACCGTTTTGCAATTTTCCCATCTTGACCCATTTCATCTTCTTGGCCAATTCGATGCCGATGGACATTTGAGGAAAGACGCGTTTACCACGGATCAGGAGGCCGATGCACGTTCTCGAGTTGTCGAGGACGCATTCTCCATTCTCGGCTCTATGCATGACCGTGTACAGCAATTCGGTGGGATCGTCGGCTTTGCTCTTTTTCTTGTACATGGACACGTCGACATCCGTTCGATCTCTCAACCTATGCATGTATCGATCTCGTATCATGTTCAGTAACTCGGTACCGGTCCTCGGCGTGAATTCCAAATCGCCCTCTCTCGTCACCAAAGAGACCTGGGTGTATATGTTTCTAGACGCGTTCACCATATCGATCCACCAGATTTCAAACAGAAGAGAATCTTTCAAACCCATCTTACGCACCGCGGACGGAAACGAGAGGTCGCTGATACCCACTTTCCAGCCCGACTCTCTCAACTGTAACGGGTTCGGCAAACGATTCTTGAAACTATTGGCCTTGTCCGGGAACTCGCTCGTACTGGCATTGCTCATCAGTTGCACGTAAAAGTCGTCGGCATACTCATTCATCCTTAAAGTGTAATGTCACCGACGTCACGCCCGATTCAAAGTCCACCAATCTTCCGTCGTTCTCGGCCAATTGCACCTCCACTATATCCAAAACATTGCTGCGCACAGATTTATATTGAATCTGATTCGGTTCGTACGTCGCCTTGATCGGGTCGTGGGGAACTTCTCTCAAGAGATCCGTCACTCGATTCCCCGTGATGGTGCTACGACCTACATTCGAATACAGGTACATGGGACTTCGAGGCGGAGGGAGGTTCGGATGGACGATGACTCCACGATAGGTCTTGGCGTATTCCTCGTCCAAGTAACTGAAGCGCCAGTTGCAATAGGGACTGAGCTGTAACGTCCCGCTGCTGTTCAAATTCCAAAAGTTATGAGATCGATTGTCGCTATGGTCGGTCCAGTCTTTCTTAAAATCAGACGGAACGGTGTCGTTGGGAAAGATCTTGATCATGTTCACGTTCAAGTGAACGGAGTAATACGATTCCTCGTTAATCAAACCCAACTTCTTGACCAGTTTAGAACCAAAATACACTCTGGGACGTTGTCTGTCTCCGGACTCGTTGAGGAACGTATCGGTGTTGTCCAGAATCAAATCGTTCCCCTCCCATCTGAACACGGGGTAGTACTTTTTCCCGTCCGGCGCTCGTAGACTTTCATCGGCACGATCCATATAATGATACATGCGATCGTGAAAACGATTGATGAGGTATTGCATGAGAGATTTTCCACTCGTCACTTTGTGTCGGTCACGGTTCAGTTCCTTCCCGTAGACGTCAAATGGTACGCGGTATCGTCCCGGACTCCACGTAATCCCATCGGATTGCAAGATGAACGTTTCAATAGCCCACTCAATACCGAACACATAGTCGTCGTCGTCAAAGTCGTGCGCTTGAGGGACCGGTACTTGATGCGGTCGTGACGGAGGAATCGGGTAAGAAACGCTCGACAAGCCCACCTTCCATTCCTTGTCGGATTCAAATAGGAGCGGATACGGCAGACGATTCTTGAAACTGTTGGCCTTGTTGTCCGTGAACTCGCTCGTACTGGCATTGCTCAAAAACTGCACGTAAAAGTCTTTCATTTTTGTCTTGGCTTTTTGGTCACGTATAAGCCTTTTTTATCCACCCAACTGTCGTACTTGACTGGCCAACCTTTCCAACGCACCAAGACTTTATCACCTTTCCTTTTGACGATCTTGTCGATGCGGAGCAGATCGTCGTCTTTCACGGACACCTTTTGCAAATCCTGCGCGTAAAACGTGCCTTCGACCGACGTGCCGTCCCATTCTTCCACTCTGTACGTGGGAACCTTACCAGGACGCACCCTGCGTATCACAAACACCTCTTCGGTCCAACCGGGTAAATACCCTTTCTTGAACTGTCGGAACTTCTTGTTCAGTCTCACACGATCCCCGACTTTCAGTGGAGGTCGTCTCGATTTTTTTCCCCTTTTTTCCTTTTTACCGTAAAGAGTCTCCCACACGTCCTCGCTATTGGCTAAAGTCACTTGATCGGGAGCCATCTTGATACTGCGATGATACGATCGATTGTACCCTTGGACCAGATCTTGTAACACGGGCACAAACTTCATCGTATTCTTCACGGTGAAGTACCGGTACAAACGTTCTTTCAAGGTCCGATTGAACCGTTCCACCACACTGGATTTCGTATCCCCACGGGTCGAAAAATGATGAATGCCTTTCTGCTTCATGAAATCCTGAAACGTCTTGTTGTAGAATTCCTTCCCGTCGTCCGTCTGAAGATTGATGGGTTTTCTACCTCCTTTCAAGATCTTTGCCATGGCCTCCGTCACCGCTTTACCCGTCTTGCTCTTCAAGGGTTGGACCCAGGCGTGCTTGGAAAACACGTCCACCACCGTCAAGAGATAACGATACCCTCGATTGTACCTGGCGATATTGATCACTTCGATCAGGTCGGCCGTCCACTGCTCGTCGATTCCGAACACCACCACCGGGACCGTGGGAAACCGACGACGTCTGGGTTTGTGCAACGAGTACCCCAAATCCCGTTGCAGTACCTCGCGAGCACGTCGTACCGAGATCTTATTGGCCTTGGCGAATCGCGTCAGACCACCCAGACTACCGGGTCTAGAAGGATCCCGATACCGTCCCAGTAACGTCCCGGTCGAAAGCGGCTTTTGCTTCTTCTTTTGACCTTTCTTCATAATCGCCAAAGTTTGTGAACGCACTGTCTCCACAACTCGAAACGTTGCTCTCGTACCTCGAGATACTTCTTAAATGAATCGGGTTGCTGTTTCAACCACAAGATATAAACGACAAAACGCATCACGTTGGGTTCGACGTCGGTATAGTCAAACACCTCCAAGGGCGAATCACTGAAAGTGTCCGGGATGGGTTCACCCTCACCGTATCGCGCATAGACTCTGGTGCACTTGGAACACAAGGAAGTCCAACACCATCGATCGGCCATGGTCTCACACACTCTCGAGATCAACCAACTCAATGCATGAGACATAATGATTTGAATCCAATTTTTTATTTCAACTTTCTTATATGTACAAAAAACGTCGTGCCTGATTGGTTCTTACGAAAAAACAACTCTGATTGGCTATCGAAAAAGAAGGCAAAAGACTAGTCTGAATCTGTAAAGTATGCAACATATTCCGTGTTCTTACATTCTTGACCATACTCATTATCACAGTCTTCCTCATAGGTATCCATGGCATAATATTTACAATTTCTCCAACAACAATCCCCTTTACCGGGTCTCCACTTCAGCGCTTCCTCTTCGTCCCCATTCACATAGAATGCTTGTCGCATACTCTCTCTACACTCACCACATAGGTCATCCTCATCAGCTTCAAGGGCACGAAAGAAAAACCGATCCTTCCACAGATCACGCTGACGCATGATATCATTGATCAACTCTTCCAACTTCAGACACGTTTCCTTGTGATCGCACCTGTTGAAAGTCAGTATCTCCTCCACCCTGGGACTCTTGTCTGACTCCAACACCCGTCGTGATAGGTCACAAGCGAACCGCAAGGGTTCAAACAGATCACGGATGGCATCACCCATCATGTACGTGAGGTTATCGGTGGCGATCAAGCAGGAACGCTCTGCGTCCAGGGTGGGATCCCGACAATGAATGAATTTGAAATGGTTGCTACTACTTCTATACATCACGCGACACCACTCACCGCAGAAAAGGTACACCTTTTCGTTCCAAGAGCTCAAAAGACCACAGACAATCGGGTATTTTGCCTAACGGTTCGAAGAGATTGTCAAAAATGTACATGTTCACCTTTGCATCCGTAATGGCATCGAGATCTCTTAAAGTGTGTACCTTCTGATCCACAGTCTGCTCCACTAGTTCCCGAATCTGGTTAGAGTTGCTATAGTAAGTCATCTTGCCTCGTCAAACCTCTTTCTTCTTAGATCCGACAATTCAGGATGGTGCTTCGGGTCTCCCCAGTCAGTCAGGTGTCTTCGAAGCCTAAAGTACAAGGGATCAACAACGTGCAATTCCAAGTTAATTACCCTCGTATAGGGCGCCTTCTTGCCTTCTTTTTCGATTATATCCAAATTGTCAGAAGCTCGATTCAAATGTCGTCTCAGATCTTCAATGATCTCTTCAAAGTCTCTGTCATCCAAAATCCTACGGGTCATCACCGCACCAAGAGCAAGTCGAGAATGATTCACTGCGTCAAACGGGCTCCTTTTATACCCGCGGCGCACCCACTTTCACTCAGTACACGTACTTTCACGGATCACGCGCCATTTTCAGATCCACCAATCGCAATGAAGACCGTCATATGATCCCATCACACCACACGTCTACGATTGGTCGTAAAAACATCCATAAAGTCGAACCACGCATTCCATCACGAGTCACTTTTCAGCAGTCGTCATGGATTCACACGTCGAACCCGAGAAGAACAAGAAGATCTGTTAGATCTTAAAACCGCGCTTTTAAAATTTAACTGTTTTCTTAGCACTACAGTCGCAACGCAGTGCACATTCGAAAGTAATCCTTGATGATTCATTGATTACTGTAGACATCACATCACTTGATCAACACAGACTGTACTATTGCACCATCAGTCGTAGCCGTTGTGAAATCTCTGATGACGTAATAGTGTTAATCTGGAACTTTCTTTGGGATATGTATGGGCATGAAGATACGAACACTATTAACAACAGCTTTCTTTCTTAAAAGTCAAGTTTAAATTTAATTTTTTCCTTGAGTAAAGGGCTAGCAAAGAAGTCACACGAGTCACATAATTCAAGAATTGCGTTATCGACGGCTATCTTTAGTACGGCGGTTATTTCCCTATCAGTGACGTAATCATTGCATGTCCTGACATGTTCTTTGCTTGGCTTGCAAATATTTCATTTTCCTTCCGATCTATGAACTCGCTGCGGTGAAACAGCCAAAGAATTTACTTCATTTGCCTAAAACCACAAGAAATACTCGCAAACTTGCAAACAAATTGATGACCGTCGCTTCTGGCGAAATAAACTTCCAAAGTAAACACGATCTTATTAGTCACGTAGCGAAAGTGAAAGTGCAACGTCAACGCATTCCATGACTGACGTAATACCTTTTTTTAGCGTATTTATTATTCTCTTTGAATCCAACGCTTCGATAAAACCAAAAGAAAATATATTTTACCCACAACAAAGGAAACAATATCCGTAAAATTATCCGTGTATTAATGTTTTAACAGCTTCTGGCGGAAAAAACATCACACGTTGCGTGACTCGGAATTTGGCCGGGCGGAGGTCTGCGTCTGGTCACCGACAAAAAAAAAAAAAATAAACCACGGGTAAACCTAGACCCGCGCTCGGCCCATGGCCGCGCGGTTAAAAAGAGAAAATCATCCAAAAAGAAGGAGGCACGTAAGAAACTGAAACTGCTCCTACCCAAGAGAGTGGAAGGAGAAGGAGGAGGTAAACTACAATCCACCTTAGATAGATGGTTATTCAAAAAACCTCGTGCCAGACTACGTTTCAATGAACGCGTCCTCTTCAAAGAGATCACACCGGACTCTGTCAGTTGGACCACCGTACCTCTCAAAGGCTTCTCGCAGCCATGGAGCGTCTTTTCAATCAAACGCCAAGAAGTCAAAAGCGAAATGAAAAGCAACCATCGACGTCGAAGACTAAGACTGACCCCCAAAAACGTGCGAAAAACCATCCACATCCTAGAAACCATGCTAAGGGAAAACACCTTGTTGGGATACTAACTCATCTCTCTTCCTCATAGACGCAAAGCTACCTGCCATTCAAGGCGGATGCCTGACAGTGATAAGAGAATCACCTCCTCAAACCATTCAAGTCCTGGAACCGATAGGACTCGACAAATTCAAGAAAGACAACCTCGTAGAAGTGCCACCTGAAGTGGACGACCAAGGAGAATTCACCGAAGTACAAGTGTTGCAGGAATTCGACCCCGATCAGTTCCTGAACCAACTGAAAACACAAGATCACACCTGCCCGCGTTGCATGGTACCCATGGAATTTGGAAGAGTGAAAACCCCCGAAGGTGGCACCTGGTGGGAGTATTACCGATGCCCCTCTTCCAGATTCTACACCAAGTGTTATGTGACCTGTGGCGCTAACGAAGTGAGCGCCTACCTGAGACGCGTCGAAGAACAGACCCACCCCTGCTACAGGAACATCGACCCAGTTCGTTTCCGATGTCCATGCAACAAGTCCCTGGTCTTAGCCACCTCCCACTCCCAGTCCAACCCAGACAGGCTCTATCTCAAGTGTCCCAAGCGTACCTGCAAGTTCTTCCAATGGATCGACGAATACCCACGAGGAGTCGCCGAAGACATACTGATTCATGGACAGAACCCAAACTAAGAAACACACAGACACAGTTTTTCGTAAAAAACACACTCTGATTTTTTATTTTATTTACACGTTGGGTAACCTATCTTCCGCATCGATCATCGATCGCATTGTTACTTGAGTACATTTGTTGAAAGTACTATAATAAAAGTTAATGACATTGATGTAACGTCTACAAGTGTTCCTTTGTCTCTCGGTCCACGTGGACTGAAAAGGCTCGAAGTTGTAGCATAGCATAAGTCTATGAAACGTGATCCTGTCCACGGGCGGTTTCACTTTCACGTCCCACACAAGGTTCCTTCTAATGGCCAGGATCGCATTGAACAATGTTCTGCCAAAACACTTCTCGATGCTCCGGTACTTGTGCCGGGTTCGGGTCCAGTTCTCTCGCTGCTCGTCCATGAAGAACAGGATCTGGTGCAGCATCACCTCTAACTGGCTTGAATCCTTAAACTGTATCAACCAACGGCGGCCCGCCAACAAATCCCGGATGGGGAAATTCATCCCTTCGTAAAATCGAGTCCAGGCCTCGTCCATTCGATCAATCGCCTCCTCGTAGGTGACCTCAGGCTTTCTCGGCACATGGTTTTGCAGACCAATCTCTCTAAGGGCCATGGTAGCGCTCAATACAAGTTAAAAAACTCAGAGTAATGAGCGGACGACGCTGATTCGCTTTATGCAGATCTGTCCAGCCAATCACAGATCAAGACGAAGTCACGTGTTCCCCAGACCCAGGGGATAGGGGTATCCCCCTACCACGCCCACTCACGGTCGGAGACTGGACCCGTTGTACCGTGTGTATAAAACAAGCGAGTCGGACCGTTCACTTTTCACTCTGAGTCATTCAACTTGTATGAGCGCCTATTACAGAAGACTGTGGATACTATCGTTGCTGTGGCTTCTCAAAGTACCAAGTGAGTATGGAAGTATTAGAGCGATGTTATTCCGAGTTGACTGCCGTGAGAAAGCGAGTGCGAGAGCGGATGAAGGACGAAGAAGAGACCCCTTTGTACAGGGAATTTTTAGATATCATCGGGGTGGCCCTGGACGAACTAGATCTTTTGTTCCTGGAAGAGATGCTGGGGGTCTCCGTCGAGGACGAGATCAATGATTTAGTGGTTCATGTAGACTGGGCCCACAACACTTACCATCGACTATTTCAATTTTAGACATGGAACCCGCCCATTGTTACGTATGCAAGCAAACCAGACCATGCTGCCGCCAACCGATCCTAGAATTGAGCAGAAAAGGGACCCATGACAAATTCGTACGCGCAATCTCGGGACCACTGAGAAAAACCTGGGGACTAGGGTGCGTCTATGCAACCTGTTGCAAGGTCATCTATGGCATGTACCACAATCGGGAAACCGACTGTTACGAACCCGTCTTCCTGGGAAACGATTATGACCAGGCGCTGCACAGAGTCAATCATGTCAAATCTTTTCTTGATTACGATTATGAAGAAGAAATAGAGGGCGCCGGTCAATAGGACCGTGCACACGTCCCACCCTGTAATAACAAGTGGAATGTCCAATAAAAAGCTGTTTTTTGTTCTATTTTTCAGACTCCATGTCATTTTTTCCTAAACCATGACATCCCCCAAACCAAGTCCTAAAGAGGTAAGCGCTTCGATGGTCTAATGGTTAAGACGTTGAGTTGTGGCCTCAAAGACCCAGGTTCGATTCCTGGTCGGGGCATTCATTTTTTTCGCTCTTATTTTTTCCATAGAGACCCCTGGCCTGTAAAATCTATTTGGACGAACCCCACCCCGACGAAGATGTCATGCTCCTCTTTCTCACCCAACATTTTCCCTACCCCTGGTACATGAGAAGAGACCTCTCCAATGTCTGGCCCTTCGGACGCGTTTTCGAATCCTCCTCAGGCTTTCACGGAGAATTTCTCACCCCACAAACCATGATGTTATCCCTAGTGTACCTAGGAACCAATGACGTGCAAGCACTCAAGATGATGCAAAAAATCACACAACAAACCATGTACATTCTCTCGTTAAAGGATCTTTATTAAGTTTTTTGTTAACAGGCATTAAAAAACGTTTTTTCACTCTGGGGGTGGTGGTGGTGCAATTTCTTTGATAAATGCTTGGTACGCCAACTCTTCTCTGTCGCCCCAACCGCTCTTCCACTCTTTCCATCCGGCATCAAATCCTTCCGGCAACTTCTCCAAACACACAGGGTCCTTAAACGATCTGGATTCGTCAGCAAGCATCTTATCAGACAAGGCCTTCCTGAACCTCAGCACATCAGCCGCCAACTTCGTCACCTCTTTCTTCAAGAGTCGATCCGTACAGTCACTAACGGCGTTTTTCATTATTCTTCCAAGAATACCATCATGCACGGCATCCATCACTCTCGCCGCAAACTCCTCTCTCCGAATCTCGTCTGGCAGCGATCCTGAAGGAATACTAATCACCTCCACCTTCGTCTTGCTCTCCTCAGAGTCAGTCATCTTCTTGTCACCGATCTCCAAACAACAATGCCAACTCCACCAAAATCCACCTTTTTTATTCCCATCCGAACCCCCCTCTCATTGGTTCACGCCTTATTTGACCAACCTCGATTTCATGCATTGGCTCGAGCCTTATTTGGGCATGCGCGAGCTGTGACGTCACGGGCGCCATGTTTTGCTACCAAAGGGGCCATCTTGGATTTGCAAATTTAAGAGAACGTATGGGAAAATCTTGGTCACGTGGTACAATCCCTGCACGCTGATTGGTTACGGCCCCTATCAGCGTTATTGACTACTACCGCCTAGTACGTCACTCACCCAGAAACGAGGCTGTAATCTGGCAGATCTTTGCCAAGGAAGATTTCAAGAAATAATCAAGGTTTATCTGAAATAAATAAAAATCCCAGCGATTTTATCAAGGTCAGATAAAAGAGGCTTAAAAGGATTAAATGGATTTAAATGATTATTCAAATTTAAAGGTATCAAAAGTTTAAGGATGTTCACGCTAATTGTTTCTGCGCATCCTTACTGCGTACGCAAATTCACGCGCCATAATGCATGACAGCGCGCGCTAAGTGATAAAATGAACAATGATAGGGCAGATGGCCATTGCTATAGCTTTTCCTGGATTTAATGACCTTGGACGTTGGGTGACCCCTATTTTTCTTTTGATGGATAATTTCCTCTACCGATTCTCTACGTTTAGCGAAAAAATGAACAAAATCTGCCGACTAGAAGTTTGAAGTTTTTTGCAAAATGTACCATTAAATTCTGTCATTTTAGCTCTACGTCTACCTGTGCGACAGTTGGGAATGCCTCTTGAATGGTTAAGTTTTGTTAAAACGTTGGTAGCATTTGGAATCAGTTATTTACGTAAAAGACCCATCTTCAACAAAATATGACTAATATCCTGCTAACATCGTCTGCCTCCGTTGACTCACCTTCAATATTTTTTACTTTAAACCCCTGTAGACCATGCTGAATTACGCGCGCCAATTTTTCAAAATCAGGATAGTTTATCTCTGAAACGAAGTCAGTGACCCCCATTTTTTATTATTACTTTATTTTTATTTTTTTGCACTTCTGACAGAAGTAACTCATTATCTGAATGCAGTAAAAATTAATAAAAAAAATCTATCGACTGGAAACTTTTCGCACGAACGTCCTTGAATTAAAAAGAGTTCAACAAGGATTAAATATTGCTACACACAAGCAAGAAAGCCCGTCATTGGACTCGAAATTGAATTAACTCATTCATTCATAGCATCTTTATTTTGACTGGCATGTTTTTCCTGATGAGCTATTTGTTGTCTGTGTTTACATATCAACCTTTAACTTTTGTTGTCTGCATTAGGTTTTTATTTTTATTTTGTTATTATTAATATGCAACATTTAAAACCTTCTGTATGCTATACAGGGCATAGCAACAGGGCGCGTAATGTCATCTGGGAGCTTTTCTGTGAAAAATAATAAAACCGAATTAAATAGGACGGACCTAATCTTCGAACAGAATTATCAGTTGTTCTTACTTCGTCCGCGTCTTACGTTGTTGTTGTTTTTTTTTGTCCGCGTCTTACATCGTTCTAAATAAGTGAACTATAAGTGCGCATGCCCAGCAACAACAGCAACATACAGGCTCTGAGTACAAGATTGAGTCACTGACCACTCTCTCGCGGGCCAACAAAATGGTTTCGCAGTGCTCAAAAACAACAGCAAAGACACCGACAAAACAGAAGAATGCAAAAAATTCAGTAGAAGAGAGAGAGAGCCTTTGTAGGGAAATGAAAATGGCAGCATCTAGACAATAGTGTGACAAGTGCCATTGTAAGTTATTTTTGTTGCAGAATGTTGCTAATGGCAATATTGCATGCAAACGAGGCTGTATTAAAGATAGCAACCATTTACACGTGTTTTTTACGTCTTATTAAGGACGCTTACGTATAAAGGTACAGTTCGCTTCCTAGTTAGGTCTCGTCTTAAGTAAGACGCGTCTTATTTTCTCCAGTATAAATGACCTTAATGTATACATCTCAGTATCACGATCAGTCCTATGGTTTTACTCACAGAGAGACGTCAATATTTTATGGTATTGCGGTCTCACTGTACAACGCGGGATTGTTTGAAAACTTGCCATGACAACGCAACACTGAATTGGTTTCCTAACGTACGCTTCAAATTTCAGAACCTGTTCAGAACTTTACAAAGGTTAATCGCCGATGATCTTTCACTTATTGGCATTTGCACAGTTCTGGCAACTTTTATTTCACACTACATCATTTCTACGAGCTATTTAATTCAAAGGGAGCTTTACGACGGGTAACTGTCTGGTTTGTGAGTTACTGCGTGAGCTAGCTCACACGAGATGGCGAAACCGCGTTTTGAAAGGTTTATGAGTTTGAATGAAGATGATTTGTCAAAATTCTTCAGCTTATTCTTTGCTCGATACTTTGAAAAACTTCTTTAGTTTCTGAAAGGAATTTACCGCTTAAAAGTCTAAATATTCAAGAAACTCGCCGGCAAACAACAACAAAAAAATCATTGCTTGCTGGTATTCACGTCAATTCTTTGCGCGTACTAGGATTTTGAAATAAAAACATACAGTTTTAAATTTGCAAAACATGTTTCGGATGACCAACTTAACATCCATCTTCAATTGCAAATACAAATGAACCGCGAGTCGGTGAGATACGAAAGCGAACTTACGTAGAATACATGAACACTAAATAACGACATTAATATGCATGAAGCTCTAGAAAATACAGTGGTAGAAAACAATGTGTAATATTGTAACGCAGAAAATTAAAATGTTTGACTTGCTTGTTTAATTCCTTGATTTTCAGTTAAAAAGACGTTGGAGGCGGTGTCAAAGATTGACAAGCAATTTTCTGAGCACAAAGCTCTCATGTTTCTGCCTCATTGATGTGCTAAAAGATGTTTTTATCTCAAAATTATTTCTTGGCTGCTACTAATTCGCATACTAGGATTTTATATTTTAATCAAAATAAGAGTTCTCTAAAACCTTTGTTTTTTTGTAATCCGATCTGTTGCTTTTTACTGAATTTTCGGTGCATAGTTTACACTATTTTCAAACTTAAATATGCCCTGAACCAATGCAGATATTCGCAGACGGTAAACGACACTTTCAATCTTTGGTGGAATTTTATATGATTAACCTAAAAATTCAAGGGGTAAAAATTGGAACATGGTACCACAATCACAACTTACTTTAAAAAGTTACAATCTTTGTACAGGGAAAGTAATGATACATAGTACGTAGTAATATACATAGTATATTAGTCCATAATATATACCCTATCGCCAAAATGTTTACTATTTCTTAGTCGCTGTATGTTGTAATAAGAAGAAGCTTCCACTTCTTAATTTTACTTCCTTTGTCGTTATAAAAAATATTGTGCAACTGCGTGTAATGTTCTCCGTGTTCGCATATATCTTAGAGATCTTTCTTTAGCGCTATCTTTCACTTCTTTTCTTTTATATTTGGCTCCTCAAATCAAGTTTTGTTGCCGGAGTCGAGAGAATTTCATCGTGTGTTTCTTTCTTTCTCTCTCTCTCTCTCTCTCTCTTTTTTTTTTTTTTTTTGTTGTAGCAGCAGCCGCGCTTTAGCGCGAATGTTGACAAGGAACTTCTAAAGTGGCTGAAGCGCTGCATTTAAACAGGGTCTGACGCAAGTTGCTCCTTATTTTGCTTTCGATGTCATCAAGCTTCGCTCACGCTCGTATTGTTGGAATGGAGAAAATACCCTACTATGTTATAATGATAACTGTTCTTGTACTAAGACTCAGCGTGGAAGTACTGGGGAACGCTGGTAAGGGAAATTTATACAAGCTTACGTTGAGTTAAGATTTCCCTTATTAAAAGGTAAGGTAATAAAAGGTAACAAATGTTAAATTATATCAGGAGCCATAATCGGCGACGGAAACCGTAAGCGCGGGCCATTTCTAGTATTGGGGTTGTCCCTATGATATGGGACAATAATTCTATTTTTAGAACAAATTGCGCCATCGCCTGCGGCACACGCACGTACATGCTGCGAGAATTTTTGCGGATGTTGCGCGGGGGAAATGGCGTCCGAAATTCCCGAAATTTTTTGTTTTTGGCCCACAACTCAACGCGTTTACGTCTATTGGAATTTTGCTTAAGTATTTTCGTCGTAAGCTGCTCCAGTTTGAGTGAAGTAAGACAGTGTCGAATTTAGGTATGTTCCGCTGTAAGCTTATATATATCGCTGACCAAGTTGTGTTCCGACGGATGCTTCTTTTACATGAACTGTATATTACTCCACTTTAAATTTCACATATGTTGAAGGTTAACCGCTTTTCCATTACACAGCAAAAAACTAGCTGGATATATTTAGATATAGCAGAGCTTCAGGACTTCATAGTTTCCTAGTTTCTCTTGCCACACGCTTGCGAGGAATTTGTCAGTCTATCGCGACCGAAAAGTAAAACACAATAATTGCTAGTTTGAGTTTCGCTTGAATTGTAAGCAACGCTTGATGTTTCATCAAGGCCCAATAACTTTACGTCCGTAGATACTGCTCAGTTTTATTCGTGCAAAAATCCAGTAAATTCTCTGTTGTCGATGAATGAGAGCGCCCGCCGATGCGTGTCTTGTACAGTCAGTAAACATGACAAATTGTACTTCCGCCGCACTTTCGTGTGAAAGCGTACATCGAACTCAAACAATAACTCTACAGTTTTTAAATATGTTTAAGATTGATAAATGTTTGAGAACATATTAAAAACTAAGCTGAAAATATGTGAATAAAGCAGAAATAATCAGCAAAGTTACGATGACGCTTTCTTTAATCAACTTGGAATAACGATTTCGATTTGGTTGATCGAGCTATCAAAACTCCTTGTCTATTTTCATTTTCGCAGTGTAAAACTTCACTATGCTTATGTTAAAGAAACACACATGATATTAGTAGCCTTTTTTGCGTTCGTGAAATTTGTTACAGCATCTCAGCACAAAAGATAACGAAAGAAATCTTTGTCAAGATTTGTTGACAATTGAAAACACCGACTCGGACTTGAAAGTGCACGAGCTGCACTATGCAAATGAGCTAATTGTACCCGTCAGACTTTCCTTTCAAAAACTTTTGCAAACTCAACAAACAAGCAGAAACAATAAGAAACCATCAAAACAGGTTTTTGTTACGAGGAACCATTGTTTGAGAAATTCACAAATTAACTCGATACCAGAGTAGAGAGTTTTCTCGCTATATTCTTAAGACAGAACAAACGCAAAAACATACGCGTAAGCTCACAACCAGCGTGAGCAGATCTTATTAATCATTCCCAGTGCGAGATTGAAGTCTTGTTTTCGACCGTGAGAAACCCACCTTTTCCGTTAGCTCAGAGCATAAAACTACATATAAGCGCCCTGGTTCCTATTCCCTGCCTTATTCCCTGCCATCGCTGTGAAAAATACGCAAGAGAATCTCTCAACTCTCACCATTTGATCACGCAACGTGACAACATCCACGCGAGAGCCCCCGACATGTGCGTGAATCCGCGCGGATATATGACGTCAGGATGGCGCAATTTGTTCTAAAAATAGAAAAATAGTCCCATATCATAGGTGCGCGCGAATCCCGAGCTTTACGGTCTCCGTCCCCGATTATGGCTCCTGATTATATTTAATAAGGATTAAATATTGCTGCACAAGCAGGGGCAGGCACTACCGTCGTTTTACTCGAAATGTGCGACCTTCATGGCAACCGTCTATTGACATGCATGTGTTTCCAAAGTAGCCGTTTGTTTTTTTTTGGTTATATAGAAACACTTTATGATTATCATCATCATCGTCGTCGTCGTCGTCATCGTCATCGTCATCGTCATCGTCATTGTTATTATCATTCTTATTATTATTATGAGGAGGAGGAGGTGGCAAAGGAAGGTGACGATGACTATAAAGATGATGATAATGATGATGATGATTATTATTAAGACTATTAGCCCAGTTAATTCAATGTGTTATATAAACAATAGCCTCCAGTTGGCAAGGAAATATGCTTGGATATTTGTCCGCGGACATTTTCTGTTCCAAGAAGCGAACAGTTTTCCGAGAGCGTAGCTATCCTCGGATATTCTCCAATTTTAGCTTGGTAATATTCGGTCACGTGACCTGTTTAGACCAATCACGCGCGAGCGAAAATATTTGATGGATTATATGTTTATCCTCTTTGTTTGTGGTTTTCTGTTTTACAGATGAGACCTGTAAATGTTTTAAAGATGGTTGTTCCAGTTACACATTTAATGTGATATCTTCCCTTGTGAATTGGAAGAAAAGCAGACAATTATGCCAGGAGACTGCACGGGTAGAACTTGTCTCTATGGAAAGTGACGAGAAGTGGACATTCTTGAACATCACTATTCTAAATTTGACAAAAGCTGGAGAATATTTTATCGGATTGAAAAAAGGTGAACAACCTAGAGAGTGGAGATGGTTAAGCAATAAGAGCGCAATGAACACATCTCAGAAACATTGGGCAATAGGTGAACCGACTGGCGATGGAAATTGCGTGGTTATGTTGCGTAATTATTCGAGACAGTATGGAAAGTGTAATGACTTGAATTGCCTGACAAGTTACAGGCCCGGGTATATTTGTGAGCGTCCCGTCGACAGCTGCAATAAAGGTATGACTTATACATTCTATATGTATACTTGACAGTCGACCTGACTAAAACGATTGCAATCATTTTGAACGAAATAGTTTTTAACTGATTTTATCCGGTAGGCTTTCCTTAATTTGACGACCCCCCCCCCCCCCCTCCCATTAAACGATCACTTACATTGTGCCAGTATTCCTCCTGCGTTCATCCTTGACACTTGTTTTCATAAATCGATTGTGAGCTTGAGATTATTTTTAGCTGACAAAGGCACTTTATGTTGTTTGATATAATTTCTGTGAAAAGGACAATCAAATGCAAATGCAGAAATGCTGTACTCCGTTGCATAAATTAGGTTGCCGTTGATGTCATGGCCGGGTTTTGGCAAACTTAAGTACTTGCTAATTTCCTTCTGTCCAAAGAAACGTAACGTAGATTATTTTCACTCTCAGTTCATCGGAACGCAAGCCAAACAACAACTTCACACAACGTTCTTTTTTAAACACGAAGAAAATGGTTATCCTCGCTTTGTTTATAGAGTTGAGGGAAATGCTGCCTTTCACCCCCACCCCACCCCCCTCCTTTCGTTGTAATAAAAGTCCGTTTTGTAAAATTCTAATAATCATTCGAGCCTTCAGGCGAGGAAGATGATTATGATTTTAAAAAAAACACTAGTGAAATCATTTCTTAATTTCTCGAGTATACCACTTGATTACCTTTTAAAGTGCATATGAAGTGAAAAATAATTACCGCTTATTTGATAGGCTTTTCAAAATAAAGAGGAATGACGTTTCTCTTTTTGGAATAACTTCTTTCGTTCTAGAGATATTTACGTTTTTGCATTATGCAAATAAGGAGTGTCGAGAATCGAAAGACAGTCACGAAAAATCGATTTTTTTTTTTTTTTATTTCGCCAAAACATACCTTTGGGTGAACTTATTCAGGGAAAAGTAGTTTAAAGTACGGCCAAAATTTTAGAAAGTTTGAAATTTGCATATAATGGTTTTCGCGGCTTAAAATGTTCAGAATTTCATGCTTCTTCTGTAAATGTTATATAGATGGTTGTTCCAGTTACACATTTAATGTGATATCTCCCCGTGTAAATAGAAAGAAAAGCAGACAATTATGCCAGGAGACTGAACGGGGAGATCTTGTCTCTATGGAAAGTGACGCGGAGTGGACATTCTTGAACATCACTATTCTAAATTTGGCAAAAGCGAAAGAATATTTTATCGGATTGAAAAAAGGTGTACAATCTAGAGAGTGGAGATGGTTAAGCAATAAGAGCGCAGTGAACACATTCCAGAAACGTTGGTCACAAGGTGAACCGAGTGGCAATGGAAATTGCGTGGTTGTGTTGCGTAATTATTCGAGACAGTATGGAAAGTACGATGACTTGGATTGCCTGAAACGTGTCAGGCATGGGTATATTTGTGAGCGTCCTGTCAACAGTTGCAGTAAAGGTATAACTTATACATTCTATATGTTTACTTTACAATTGACCTGACTAAAACGATTGCAATCATTTTGAACGAAATAGATTTTAACTGATTTTTTTCCAGTAAGCTTTGCTCAATTTGACAATTCATATGCATATGATACAAATGCAGAAATGCTGTACTCCGTTGCATAAATTAGGTTGCCAATGATGTCATCGCAGGGTTTTGGCAAGCGTACGTACTTGGTAATTTCCTTCCGTCCAAAGAAACGTAACGTACATTATTTTCACTCTCAATTCATCGCAACGCAAGCTGAACAACATCATCACACAACGTTCTTTTTTAAGCACAGGGAAATTGTTATCCTTGCTGTGTTTATAGAGTTCAGAGAAAATCCCCCCTCCCCCCCACCCCCCGATCCCCGTCCTATCGTAGCTTTTTGTCGTGGTAAAATTTCAAGTCCGTTTTGTAAAAATTCTAATAATTATCCGAGCCTTCAGGCGAAGGAGATGATTATGGTTTTGACAAAATACTAAAAAGATTGTTTCTTAATTTCTCGAGTATACTGCTTGATTACGTTTTTAAGTGCATAGGAAGTGAAAAATAATTGCCACTTCTCAAAATAAAGAAGAATAGCGTTTTCCTTGGAATATTTTCTTTCGTTCTAGAGGTATTTACGTTTTTGTATTATGAAAATGAGGAAAGTGATGATGTCATAAGCAGTTCCACTTACACAGTGAAACACTGAATGAAGAATATGTCAAGAAATATTCCCTTATTTGGGAAATATAAAAACGTAAATATCTTTAGAGGGAAACAAGATATTCCAAAAAGAGAAATACCATTCGCCTTAATTTTGAAAAGCGTTTCAAATATACAGCAATTATATTTCATTATACGCAATTTAATATAATGGTTGAAAAAACGGTTACAGTTGTGGGGTTTTGATTTGTTCATTGTATCGAGACATTTCCCGCTAAATGTTGCCGTGTTGATTTTGTAATTTTACATGTGAAATTCTAAATTAGCACTGAGATTTCGGGCCAAAATTAAGGACTAATTTGTCACCCATGATATTACACGCTAATACCCTGCAATCCTGTCTGTTTTCCAAAAGGCAAAGAATTGACAACCAGACCTCCCACGATGACCAAACCCGCCACGATGCAATCGTCGACAAGTCAACACAAAGGACCAACCTCTACAGGTAATAATAATTATAATACATTGAACTCACCATCTCTTTTCTGATTGGCCGAAAGCGTACGGTGAATTTTCGAAATTATCGCCTGTGACGTCATCCAGCTGCAGATTATACAATAATCATGTCAAGGACACTCAAGCTCACGGGTAATCATGTCATGTATGACCACGATGCACGATTTATAATAGTAATTGGACCCAGTGGAGTACAATTCAGGGAGTAATCGCGCAAATAATTTCAAAATCGGACGAGCGCGAAGCGCAAGGCCGATTTGAAATCGCAATCGTATCTATAACAAATTTCGGAAATAAAAATGTCCTTTGAGAACTTTTTTTGAGCGAAAACATATGTAGCGCGTTTCATAAGTTTTGAAAACTGTAGGAAACATCGCAAAGAAAGCCATTAAGGCGTGCGCAGATTGACGTGCGAATCACGTGGGTAACCAATTACAGGTGTCCAATTACAAAAAGTTCAAATTGGATACCTGTAATCGGACACCAACGTGACCGTGCGCCGATCACGTGGCAAATAGGCGCGCGAAGAACCAATCACGATCGAGAATTTCGCTATAGCTCGCCGAAATTTTTTTCCGTCCTTGCCGGGAGCCTGTTCGCAGGCTAATACGATATGCTAAGCGTAATCATATCAAGTTCGCGCGCTTTGTGTTGCTTGCCGTCAGTGAAGAAGCAAAAACATGACTTCCATTTTTTTTTTTTCGTTCAATGTATAATAAAACAATTATTAGATACGGTTTTTGTGATACCTAGAAAAATCAAGGTCCTGGTAAGGGTTATCAGCGTAGGCCGTCGGATTTGGTTGATAACCCCTATCTCGACCTTGATTATTCTGGATATCTCAAAAACCTCATCCAATAAATGTTTATAATAAGAGTCCAGTACGTTGCTACAGTACATGAAAAAACACTTGCTATGAAACATATATTACTGCAAGTTTGGTGTCATGACATTATCAGTCACGTGACTAAAAGTGTGTTTAATGTCTGTGTGAGGACAGGCATTGAAAATATTGAAAGCACTTCACATGTTTTAAGGGGTAATGCTATAGAGCATTTAAAATGGCCACGTGAGTTTTGCCGTCTCCAAATTAAAGAGGCTATTTGCATGAGCAAAGAAAGGTGAGACTAGGTCGAGGGGTACTTTTTTTCTTGCTTAAAAAACTTCAACTTGCGTGTTGGTAGATACTTTTACGAAGATACACTATGTATAACCTTGTGGCTGTGTCGTCATTGCTCACGTGGTTAGAACTTGCGGAATGTTTCAGATGGTTTTAAAACTGCATTTCTCCTCACTAATAAAGCATATTTTTGTGCGAAGTTTTAGATTTTTTAATACAGTTTTTGAAAAGAAGCCATTATTATTTTTTCCTATAAAATCTTCCAATCAAAACTTGCAGTTGAAAAGTTTGATTGATTACTGTTCGAAGACTTTTAAAGTTAGATATGGAATGAAACTTGATAGCGAGGTTCAAATATATGCTCTTTCCAATGGCATTAATAGTGTCTCTGTTTCTTTGGCGTTTCATACCTAGAAGAGATGTGATTTTTACAATCTGACCAGTGTTGAGGAGATTGTTAGCTGTTCTTCAACTGCAAAAGACACTGGAGTTGTACTTGATGATTCTATGTCCATGGTTCTTTATATTACTGTCGTTTGTAAATCTCCATTCGTCCACTCGCGAAATATAACCACGATTAGAAAGTTTCTTACGACTAAAACTTCTAAAACTCCCGCAGATGCCTTTGTAACTTCAAAGATTGATTATTGCAACTTTCTGCTATATGGTGCTCCTAAATATTTGTTACATAGGCTCCAGCGAGTGTCAAATTGCGCTTTGTGTGGAATTCAGGGGACCCCTCTTAGTTGGGATTGACTTATTGATTGTTAGCGACGTGATCACATGATGTGATTTTACTCGCATGGTATCACGGTGTGTATATTTTCGTTACGTTAGTGGATTGAAATCTTGAATTCTAGTTTATACTCGGTCGGATTCACTTTATCCAGTTGTTGTAGGTCGGAAAACGGAGTTAATCTATTACACGCTGCAAGAATAGCGTCCAAGTCTAAAAAGTACGATCACATATTACCTCGGCTCCTCGTGGAACTTCATTGGCTACCCTTTGATCACAGGATAAACTTTAAAATTCTACTAATTACATTTAAAGTGCTACACAACCAAGCTCCTACATATCTGATTGGCTTACTTACTCATTATCATCCCTCAAGATTCCTTCGTTCATCTGCCAAAATCTTTCTTTGGAATCTAACCTATAATCTTAGAACTTATGGTGGGCGTTCTTTTGCCGTTGCTACGCCATCGCTGTGTAATGCTCTACCTTAATCTGTCAGAGATTCTACATCACTTGACACTTTTAAAAGTAGACTCAAAAAGCATTTTTACGGTCTTAAGTGCTTACTACGGATATTGATTTTTTTTTTAATTGTCTTATTTTTGTTTTACAGTTTAGTTTTACAATTTAGTCAATTTTAGATAGTTTTAGTAATTTTTTAGTTAACTTTTAGGGAAACTTTATATCTGTAAAGTGCTGTTGAACCACTGGGAAACAGCGCTATATAAGTGTAATAGTATTATTATTATTTTTATTATTATTATTTTTATTATTATTATTTTTATTATTATTATGATCATTATCATTATTATTATTATTATTATTATTATAACAAACTTTATTAAGCACTTTTCCATACAAACTTGAATCTTACATGTATCTGGTAAAAAATTCAGAAATTCTGTTGTTCCTTAAGTTTTCGGTAATAATAATTACATCAATTTTCCAAGAGCAAAGCTCAAGGAATTATTATTATTATTATCATTACTATTATTATTATTATTATTATTATTATTATTATTATTGGCTTTGATGAACCATACGATGTTTTTGAAGTTCATTATTTAATGAAGAAAATATATGTTTCGGATGAGACATCATCCATCGTAGTTGTACAATGAGAAATAAAATGAAAATATGCAATATATTAAATAGCGTGGCAAATTGAGATATAACAAGAATAATTAATGATTAAGGCGCTTGGACTGGCTTTCATCTTGATATAAATAACCTTACCAAAACATCAAGGAGGAATTTGTTCCCTTCTAACGTCATCGAGAATGTTGTTAAAAAAATTTCTTAACAATCATTTCACCTCCGATTCCTCTCAGGGTGCTACTCGTAAGGACAATTGTTCGTATTTTAAATTACGTACATCGGTCCTTTTTCTATCACAAGGCAACGCAGAATTAAGGAGTTAGTCAGCAATTTTTGCACTGACCTAAACATCAAGTTGGTTTTCAGCTCGTTTAAAATCATGAGTTGATTTGGGGTCAAGGATCCTATCCCTGCGGATTTACCATCGCGAGTCATTTATAAGTTTTCATGTGCAAGTTGTAGTGCCTGTTATGTTAGTGAAACCAACAGACACTTCCCCACTCGCATCCACGAATATCTATCCTCTGACAAACATTTCACATCCTTAAACACCTGAGAAGTGCTGAAAATTGTCGCTCCCTTTGTTTAGAAGATTGTTTTAAAATTCTCGACTCTGCTTCCACAAGTTTCCAATTGAAAATCAAGGAGGCAATGCACATTTCTGGGGGAACAGCCGTCTTTAATTGACCCCTTTCATACTAATTAGTCTCCTTTCTTAGCTTAAATAGTTTTACTCTTTTTCGGGGGGTTCGTGCCTTAATCCTTAATTATTCTTGTTATATCTCACTTTGTCATGCTATTTATTGAATATTTTTATTTTATTTCTCACTGTACAACTGACGATGGATGATGTCTCATCTGAAACATGTATTTTCTTTATTAAATAATGAACTTCAAAAGCATCGTGTGGTTCATCAAAGCCATGTCTTACTTTGTGCTGCTACGAAGGCTTGGTAACATTTTATCATTCTGATTATTATTGTCACGGTCATGGTCATTGTCATGATAGCGGAGCTCCGGCGGTCCGAAGGGCCACCAAGCGGAGCCCCATACTCATATAGGAAAGAAAAGGAAACCCATGAGTTGACTTACACATGGTTATCATGGCTAGCGGTATTGCTCGTGGGCGCGTACGCACGACGACGGCGACGACGGCGACGGAGTCGCGCAACATGGCAGCCATACTCCAAGTAATAGGTTGACAGAGACATCAGTGCAGCCTTGGTTTACGGTGTACTTTTTTTTTTGATATTGGGCATCCATGTTATAATCAATTCACACATGTCAAAACAAGATATCCGCTGACCAGTATCACGTGACCATATCGCGGGCTCAAGTTTACAGCTCATCGAGGTCACGTGTTTTTTGAAGTTGACCGTTGACGAAGTGCTGGTTTTCGATTGGATCGCGGGCTCATGTCAGGCTAACTTGTTTAAAACAGGACAGGATTTTTCTGAAGCCGGTTATTGCTAACGCAGGATTAAAAGTTAACCGAATTATAACTTTTTCTTCTATGAAATTGTTTTCTGCTGCTTTGTTTTGTGTATATGGTGATTATTAAAACTCAAAACATAAGGCCAAACAATATACAGAAAACCTCACCGCAAAGTTACAAAACTCAAATCAAAATTCTACCTTTTCCTGGGTTAGCTTAATCGGGCTCTGAACAACCAGGCTCAGGAGCTACGCTTTTAGGCTTGCCTAAATCTATATATTTATTGTCACTGTCATTGTCATTGTCATTGTCATTGTCATTGTCATTGTCATTGTCATTGTCATTGTCATTGTCATTGTCATTGTCATTGTCATTGTCATTGTCATTGTCATTGTCATTGTCATTGTCATGACGAGCTTTGCCCACGAAAAAAATGTATGCAAATTAGGTTAATAATAAGCCATGGGTGTGTTGAATCCACCCATGGCTTATTATTAATTGTAACTGAAGATCGAAGTTCGCAAGTTTTGTGCGATCGAGGTGTTATTTGTCACATTTGCGGTAACACATAATGACACTAATTTAGTTACAAAGCCCATCCAGCGGCATTATTTTTCTCATGCGGTCCGCAGCTTTGTATATTGTCACGTTTCATGAACTGGCCGTAATAATTATTAAATGTCCTGAAATCTCAAGTTAACATATAAGACTGAGGTAAGATTCGAAACTTTCGTGTTTGTGGAACAAATACCGCTAACAGACCAGCTTCCCTATGGAGAAAGAAAAAAAGAGGCAGATATTATGTTAAGCACGAAGATGATTCCTTTCTCAAAATATAGAAACAACTCAAAATACGGACCTCTCAAAGAAGGCAAGAAATGCTAGGGTGGAAGCAGGTAAAATAAATAAAGCAGAGAAGGTTAGCATTATTATTCTGTTCGACAGATAATAACAGTTCAATCAAGAACTGACTACCCAAGTAAGACAGAATAAGCTAGCGCGCGAGGTTAATATTCTGCTTGACAGATAACAACAGCTCAGTAAGAACTGACTACCCAAGCAAGACAGAATGAGCTAGCGCGGCAGGTTAATATTCTGCTCGACAGATAACAGCTCAATAAAGAACTGACTACCCAAGCAAGACAGAACAAGTTAAGCCGAGTTAAGCATGTATTTAGCGCAAAGTGAATCAGATAATTCGCTTCATTGCGACATGTGACAACCGTTCTTTACAGAACTCTCTTCTCTGGTTTAGGCTAGATACGTACACAAATATGAAAGCTCTCTGATCTGATATCAGCATATTTAATAATTTCAGTGCAACTTACCACTACAGTCTTTTCCTTGTTCCATGGCATTGTGGATCGGAGGATTGATGGCAATGCCGTGCGGAAATTTCCCGCCAAAAATAATTTAGTCCGACATGAACAATGATCATCGAGACACAAAAACACCAAATGCATGCCTCGTTGTCTTAACCCAAGAAAACGTCATTTATTCCAAGACCTCGCTTTAAGGATTCGCACTCGTCTATACTGGCGATATAACTAGAAAAATATTGCAAGGTAAACTACGATATCTTGACATCATGCTAACATAAGAATGTGGCTCAAACAAAAACATAGAATATACTCGCAGTCATGTTCATCAATCGAAAGTGCCGTGCGCCATGTATCCCTATTTCGCTATGCCAAAATTAAGACTAATGATCTAGTAATTACTGATTTCAATCTTGTTCGGCATTCATACATATGTTACCACAGTAAATTTCTACAAGCGGCTTTCGCCATAATTGTCATAATTATTTTGGTACAAACCGGCTTCCCTTGACGCGACGGTGTTGGCAATGTTTCCACACAGAAAAATGTCATAAAATTCTACCTATCTCTTTTAAGCCCCACAGTGAGCTATTCTGGCGGTTTAGCAAGGAAAGTGCCGTATCAAAGATGCCACAAACGCATCACTGGCTTCCAGCATGTTTGCAAAGGCAAAACTGCGTGACAAATAAAAGCATGTATCGGGTCCTGTTTCATGTTACATTTCCTGGCATGCGATGATAAGTCGTGTACAAGATTAAAAGACCTCCTGGACAGAATTTTTTTAGAGGGTAAAGCTCCTCATGTTGTCATTGTCATTGTCATTGTCATTGTCATTGTCATTGTCATTGTCATTGTCATTGTCATTGTCATTGTCATTGTCATTGTCATTGTCATTGTCATTGTTATTGTCACTGTCATTGTCATTGTGATTATTATTACATCCACAAGTTTTAAGGAGCAGGAGGAGGAGACAAAGCGGAAGTACCAACATAGCGGGCTAGCGTTGAAATGGGATCTTTCACTCCCCTAGTTTTTGGAGCCAATGGTGGGATGGGAGCTGATTGTAATTGCTTTCTCAAACGCCTAGCCGAGAAGCTCTCAGAAAAGAATGAGGAACCTTATCTTCTTCTTCTTCTTCTTCTTCTTCTTCTTCTTCTTCTTCTTCTTCTTCTTCTTCTTCTTCTTCTTCTTCTTCTTCTTCTTCTTCTTCTTCTTCTTCTTCTTCTTCAGCCTGCCGTACGAAAGTACCCACGGCCACAAATCCACCGCAGAATTCAAGGGCAAAGGTTAATCTTTCATTTCAATTCTCTAGCCACCCAATTGCAGCGCTGCGAGCGACGCCAGGCGGCTTTTCGTGTCCCCAGCGAAACGATAAAACGATGGAAGAGCTCCCTGTCCGTTTGATCCACGACACAACGACCGTTGAAATTCGTCATGTTGGGCAAAGCCTTGTTAAAAGCTAATTCTAGGACAGAATTGTATCAAGATTATCAGTGACAAGTCAAATTCTGTGGTTATGTTTTTGCGAATACAGACATATATAACCATTGCAATTTTTTTTCATCATAATTTCCTAAAATCCTATTCGGCAAAAAAATAAATAATTCACAGGTTTGTATGGCCTGGACATAAAAAAGTACCCTCAGTATTTTTAAGTCTAGACTTACTGAAAAGTTATGGCAGACAACAGAAAACAGACTTCCCTTTAACTGTTGGTTCAGTGACTTCTAACAAGATGCACAACATGAACTGCTCTGTTAGGTTGTCCTCTCTAACAGTATTGTTGTTCTTTTCATCTGTAAAAATTATAAATCCTACGGTGGCTTCAAAGGGACATACACTTTTCTCTCTCTTTTTTTTTTCACTTGCGACTTAGCTGCTACTTTCTTGCGACTTGCTACTTTCTTGCGACTTAGCTACGACTTTTCTGCTACTTTCTTGCGACTTTCTTGCGACTTTCTTGCGACTTTCTTGCGACTTAGCTGCGACTTTCCTGCTACTTTCTTGCGACTTACCTGTTACTTTCTTACGACTTAGCTGCGACTTGCTACTTTCTTGCGACTTAACTGCCTGGCTACCTCGCTAGGCAGCTTGCGTCGGCAGGCCCGGTTGTTTTATTTGAAAACAACGTGGACTCCTATCAATAACCGGTAGTCTGTTTTCCCTTGGCTTTACAGTATAGCTACGAAGTTTTTC
Organism: Orbicella faveolata; assembly: GCF_042242905.1. Classification (NCBI taxonomy): domain Eukaryota; kingdom Metazoa; phylum Cnidaria; class Anthozoa; order Scleractinia; family Merulinidae; genus Orbicella; species Orbicella faveolata. Next base: position 13,202,455 of record NW_028301564.1, read on the forward strand.
GCTGTTTTCACTTTCATTTCGGCGTGCTCTACGTCGCTGGCAATGCTTCCATCTTACTCTCCTGCAATAAGGAACAACGCAGTAATGCGCGACGAGATAATCGAGAACTATTTTAATCTCGGGCTTACTGCACCAGAAATCGCATTATTTCTCGTAAGTGTACATTGCATCGGGATCTCGTTAAGACAATTGAAAAGAATACTCAGACGGTTGGGATGTACAAGACGTCGGCGTCGAAGTAATTTGAATGAGGTGGTGTTTCTCGGCAATGCAACTTGGCCTGCCGTCTCACGTGGCCCAACTAGGTAGCCAAGCAGCTAAGTCGCAAGAAAGTAGCAAGAAAGTCGCAGCTAAGTCGCAAGAAAGTAGCAAGTCGCAGCTAAGTCGCAAGAAAGTAACAGCTAAGTCGCAAGAAAGTAGCAGGAAAGTCGCAGCTAAGTCGCAAGAAAGTAGCAGGAAAGTCGCAGCTAAGTCGCAAGAAAGTAGCAAGTCGCAAGAAAGTCGCAGTTAAGTCGCAAGAAAGTAGCAGAAAAGTCGCAGCTAAGTCGCAAGAAAGTAGCAAGTCGCAAGAACGTCGCAGCTAAGTCGCAAGAAAGTAGCAGCTAAGTCGCAAGTGAAAAAAAGAGAGAGAAAAGTGTATGTCCCTTTAAAGCCACCGTATAAATCAAATAGATTCCTTATACTCTTTACTTTACTTTGAATTCACGTGGGGGTTCTCCTTGACATGGACTTTACAGGTATGTAAGACCCCAAAGGGAAGGGTTTATATATTATATTTTTGGTCATAATTAGGGTATCAATTTTGGCCATTTTTGTCATAAATAGAGTATGGTTTTTCCCCTCTTGAACTGGGTATGTTTTTTGGAAGAAGCTACTTTTTGAGGACATAAATAGGGAAGGGAAAATCGCAGAATTTGGTCATTAATAGGGTAAGGGTTTTGGGAAGCGGGCCCCACACCCCCCACCGATTTTCCTGTTAGTATCCCCCGGCACCTCACCCCGCTCTCTTCAGTTACCGTCACACCTTTAGGCTTCAGTTACTTCGAATCCAGGAGAATTCGGGTATTCGGGAGACCGAGCGCAAGGAAGGAGGGAAAAAAACGTTTACTAAAAAAATTGGATCACTGATTGTAAACAAATGGTTGTAAAATGGTTTCGTTACTGTTATTTCTACAGGCTTGTGGCTAAATGGTAATCTTTGAAATAAGGATGTAAAATACATCATTGCAGATGTAATCACTACATGAGAACTCTGTTTAACCTTGGACCGGTAAACTTATACCCTTCACTACTGACTCGCGAAATAGCAACCCCTAATCGGAATGGTTACTAGTACAACATGATATGAACTACGGCAGAGGGACACCACATATAAGCAGTCAGTGAATTAAATAAGTAAAGTTCAACTGTACTGAAATTTTCTTCAATAGATAACTGCCTGCGTCATAATCTGATACAAACACCCGAAACTTCGCCAAAGACTATCGCTTCCTCTACACAAAGGACAGCTTCACCTACGCAAGGTAATGTTCAACGTTTTATAAGTTTGACATTTGCTTTCCTATTTCGTGCCTGTAGAGCTACCATGCACATGGAGTAAGTGGCAGAGCCTTGATCATTGTCATCGATTTTATATATTTTTCTTTGTTGAAGATAGCACTTTGCACAAACATATCTAAGGTATATGTCTTCTTTAACCAATTACTTTCGATCAGTTCACGCTCAAGGCTAAATGTACGGAGTGGTTTTCGCTTAACCATTATCACCCCTGCATGGAGTCTTGATTAAAACTTTTTTATATTATTTATCATCTTTACCATTATATTTTCTTTCATTTTAGTTTTGATTTCTTTCTCCTATTGTACTATCTTGTATTATTTCTTCTTTTTCTTTGTTTACTTAACAATTATTCTGCGAGCGAGCGATGGATTTAAAATGTTAGATGGGTAACGAGGCGCGTAGCGCCGAGTTGGCTTTAATAATCTCGTATTCAACAAGCGCGAGTGGAATAATTATTTTATTAAAAACGTCCCCAAAATATTGTTAGACTAAAATAAAAATAAAAATGCCTCAAAAAATCACGCGCACGCTTACCATGTTTGTGGAGCATGGTATAACCAATGATGGCCATTTAGCCAATGAAAACTCTCGAATTGCATTATCCAATGATCAGGTTTTCTAATAAAATCGTATACACCCTGCGAAGCCGCTGATAAAGGTGAATGTGCAAAACTCAAGGGTGGAAATTAAGGGAACGCTCTAATCACATATTGGAAGTGAGGGAACTGGGTTACTTTATTTTGTTACGATTGTCCCTTTTAGTAAAACTATTTTCTAACGGCTCATTTTGTCTTCACCAGATGTAAGAAATGCAACCGATGCAAGGTAGGTCACCCGGAGTGCTTAATAGTTCGTGTATAATTGCAATTGTAATAAATAGAAAAAAGGTCCTGTTAGTTTTATGTTGCGTTGTCGCTAGAATACTAGCCTGCGTCACAGCCGCCCTAGCTATTATAACTAGAGCATGTGCATCCCAAATAATGTCTGGAAAAGTGTGAATTGGTATTACTAAACCACTACAAAATACCTCCAGGTTGGGGGGTGGTGGTGAGGCTAGTCACATGTTATGGTTATTGGCAGGGTCAACGCCCTTTGCTTTCAGAGTTTACTTTCTTTAAAATAATCTAAGCACTTCTCATTTCTGTTAAATGATTGAATCAGTCTAATTTCCAAAGTGTAAACGACATGCAAATGACAAGGAAACTTCAGTCCATAATGAGAAAAGGGATATTTTGGGTTGCTTCCTAAGCCGTAGTTGTTGTTGTTGTTGTTGTTGTTGTTGTTGTTGTTGTTTTTTTTTCTGTCTTTTTTTTTCAGTTTTTTTTGTGGTACTGGTTTTGCCTTAGGACTACTTTGGAGACAGTTTTCCCTTATTGGTAACTTTCTGCTATTATTACGCCTGCGTGCCACCCCCAGCCTAAGAGCAGTCTGCGTTCTGTGCACGTGTTTTCTCGTATGTTTTTTTTTTTTTAATTTTTTTTTTTTTTACTGTACTGTACTGTGCTGCTTTCGCTCATCTCTTTGCTAACAGGGACCAACTTGATAATCAAGAAAGGTCGTCGTTGAGCCCAGAAAATGTGGCGAGAGGGCTTGGGTTCTCTGGGGAAGCAGAACCCTGTGATATGAAACGCGAAAATCAGTGGCGGAAAACAAATCAGTCTTCGAGTCAAGAGTGTGGATATGCCATGTTGACTCCTCGTGCAATGATGGTAATTTCAATTAAAGTTTTGATATATGCAAAAGCGTAGACGTCTGAATATTAAAACCTCGTTGTCGACGTTACCACCGCTGCTGTCCTTGTCCTTGACTTCTTGGTATTTCAGTTTCAATTGTTATTTCTTGTGTTTTGCACAGCTGCCAGGGGATAGTTCCTATGCATCGCTGGTGAAATCAAAACAAGAAGACTGTATCAGTGAATCTTCTGTCGCCGCTTCTCCTTTGCTGCAACACGATGACGAACGTCATGATCAGCTGCCCACATACGTCAATGCGCGTTCTGCAAACTACGCGAATGTATAACTGGATGGATGAAGAGGGAACGTGATGACATAAGTAGTCCATACTTGCCCTGGGTTCCGCTCGAATTCGAGATATTGATTAAGAGATATTAGCTTAAATAATGGCCAGTTGATGCCAATGCGTTCAGTCATACATGAAGTTAATTTCATCTCTTCTCAAGGAAACTAGACAAACAATTGATTGACTTAGTGTTAACGGCGCCGATGTTGAGAAATTTCGAAATTTAAACATTTTCAGAAACACTTCCACCTAAAGCTGCTGTCAAAAGCGATGCTATGAATGATTACTTCAATGTTTAATTATATCTTAGCAGATAAACAGTTAGTTGAATAACAAGGATATGTTACAATTTTTATCACATGGAAGAATGGTTTTAGAAGTTTATGTTGCAACATTGCCGAATGTTGAAGAATGATCACAGTATATAGTAGGAATTACAACGTCTCCATGCAGGTGTTCTTCCCTTGACATATTTTATTCATGAAGCCATTCATAGACAACTTGTTTACTAAGTGATAGATCCTGCAAACAGGATAGCTTTTGTTTGGTTATAGCGACTTCATAGTCTTGTTGCTATTCCTTAAACTCCAGCTTGTTACATGTTTTTATAGAGAGGAATCACAAGGCTTTTTTAAGCCAACTCGTGCTACACTTTGTTTTCTATGACAATATTCGTTATAAGAATATTGAGGTTGAAATTTGGGAAGTTTGTAGAATATTTTAAGAATAAACCCGAGGGTGAGGTTTTGAGAAGAATATAATTTTGTGTGTCGAAAAATTGTAAATACAGTACAATTATTTGCATTTAACTAAACCTCATAAAAGTTCCTCCTTCCATAAACGGCAAAGCTAGCCAAAACACGAAAACAAAAACAGCACTAGCCGTATGTTCGATGCTAATAGCATTTCTCCAAGAGGTTATGTGTGTCATATTAGGCTTTATTTCTTGCAGTCTGGCTCCAAATTAATTCAACGCCCTCCGTTATGATATAAGACAGATAATCGGACGCTGTGTCGGCATAGTCCACTTTGTATTCCTATAATCTACATGTAAGAATATTCACAAGAATATTTTTAGCCTAAAATTAAATCGGCAGAACAATAAGAATGTTCAGCCTGGGCTGGAAAAACAATATTCTTATAAAGAGAGTGTATTTGAAACACCTTTAAGAGTTTACCCCGCTTTTAAACTTGGCAACGCGAAATATACTCGTCAGTGGTATACCCAAAAAAACGTTTACTAACCGTCGACGATGACTAATTAAATAACTAACCAAGGGAGCCAGCGATCGAGCGAACTGTTTCTTCCCCAACTAACTGCTATAAACTCTTATTAGCCGGTGAGCTACGCCATCACTCGTTAAGAATGATTCTTCTGTACACCGGCTCTTGATCTAAACTTTCGTCCCTTGGCCTGGAAACAACTTCCTGTAACTCTTTCATGACCGCGCTAATACCAAGCTTGTAAGCTTGTTCCTTGTTCGTGAATTCCGCGTTGTTAGCTTGGGAATTCAACCGACAAGAGTAAAAGAAAAACCTGTTTCAGCGTAAACCAGACAAATAAAGACAACCAAACTCCGTCAGTCACTCGCTCAATACTTAAGTTACACCCGCGGGGATGTCAATAATTATTACTATTAATTATCATTAGTTTTTCTTTTTTGGGGGGGGGGGGGGAAGGGTTGGGGAGAATACTATCAATTGACTACTATCATGCGTTTTCTACTCAGATTGTTGACCATGTATAGATCTCGGTTAATCCCCGGGCGAGAACTTTGACTGGTAGAGTACAATGTCTAATACATTTATCGCTGTATTAGGTTATTTTCGTTTGGGAGTTTCAGACTATTGGTAATAAATTTTCTTTTCTCGTGAATCGAGTCTGCTTTCTTGGTTCGAAATAGCTTAACTTCTAACAGAGGACAAATGTGACGTGACAATTCACTAGTTAGCCTCGTCACTTCGTGTTTGCATGCATGACGACAAACAAAGCAATACGACGGAAAGGAAAACTGGATGCTGTAATATAGGGTTAAAGACTCGGAGTCTTTTATTTTCACAAATACGCTCAAAATATTTTGTAAAAGGAATAACTTTTCAGCTGTTATTCCATGATTGTCTTTTTTTTTCTTAATTTTTGCTAATGGCAGGTTAATGACTCACAACTGTGAAGTACATCCCGTTGAATTATAAGAATGACTTACGGCCCACCAAAATGCCCTTCATCGTCAGTCTTAAGCCTTTTAAAATTGAAGTTAGACGCTCAAATCGCCAGCTTCCTTGGCTTACCTTTAAGCATTACACAACGTAGAAGATAGCCAGTTATTTCAGATCTTATCACAATTGTGTAGGCGATGGAACTGGTTCTCTTGTTAAATCAACTTCCTGTGTATCTCTGAGGTGTCAAATTTCTGGTAGCGTTAGAGTTTTTCATTACTTTTCTCCTGCGCGTGAATAGTGCAGATATATCTTAAATCATTGCTCCATTCCTTCTCTTCCAGACAATATCTTCTCAAATTATTTTGAATCATCCACTTTGAATTTTCAACTTTTGGCGCGCAGCAATTTTATGTAGTCGTGTGTTTCTCTTTATTTTTGTTATACTGCATATATTTTCAAGTGTTTCGGTTTTGTATTAGCAGTTGCGTGTGAACGCTATTCACGCTTGACAAATAACTTCCCGAGTAACTGAAGCGTTGAATCTGACACGCGGAATCTTTTTTTTATTTTGCTTTCGACCAGTTTACTGATGGTAGACAAACACAAAGTTTCGTTTTGGGGGATGGAGACAATACCCTTTACGTTCACGATAGTTGTTCTTGCCCTGCTATTTGGTTTAACAGAACAAAGGACCGCTGGTGAGTAAATATTTTATCTTTATTTCTACCAAATGTGGTGTATCTTACTTTGCTTACAGAACTCAGTGTCACTTTGGTGACAATGTTATTTCCACTCTAACGTTGTAGACATAAATAAATTTGAGGTGAAGAGGAACAATTTTGTACCAAATTTAAAAAGAAAACGATTCGGAGATAGCAAAAAAAAAAACAACAACAACAACAACAACAACAAGAACAACAAAGACAAGCCAGAAGAGTTAACACTGGTTTCTGGTAGCCGAAAAGGAGGTAAATAGGGGAACATTGTATCGAACCCTTCCCCGGCTTAACCCGTTTCAAACCGGGATTCTTTTTGTCTGTTTTAAAGGGAAATGATGGCGTCATGTTACGTGTAAATTATATTATGTCATTCGAACAGCCGCCAATTTGGATTCAGTCTTGATTTTTCAAAGCCAGAGATTAATCTCTTGTTGAAAGCCGTCAGAAAACGACCCGAAATGACTCAAACTATCATTAAAACTGACAATGCTAAGAACCCCTTCAAGTGTGTTTTAAAAGCTAGAATATTACACTTTTGGAAAAATACGCCGAACCCTTCCCGTCTGATTAGGGTTAAGCGGAAAAAATTACAAGGTTTACGAGGTTTTCTTTCTTAAAATAACTTCCCTTAACGTTTAGGTGGAAAATCCAATCATGTCAGCGGCTTGGTTTAGTCATTGTTCGTTATTACCCGATCTTTCCCTTGTTAATTGAAAGCATCATAAATTAAAAGAAAACATAACAAGTGCCTCTTGTAGACACTCCGTTGTAAGAACGTGTGGTTTTTCTTTTTCGTTTGGATATCATTCCAAACTCATGATGGGTACGAAATGCCTGTCGTATCTATGGTTTAGAGAAAACATAGCGTGAGTGGGACGTGGAGGTTTTTTTTTTTTTTTTTTTTTTTTTTGTCGAGGGTCAGAAGAGTGTAGTATACGTAAAGACTTCCTTCGACACTGATACTAAAATTTCGATATCTCTAAATCGTGTTTACACCTGCAGGCTATAAGAGGCTATAAGAGTAAAAGAAAAACCTGTTTCAGCGTAAACCAGACAAATAAAGACAACTAAACTCCGTCAGTCACTCGCTCATTACTAAAGTTACACCCGCAGAGATGTCAATAATTATTACTATTAATTTATTATTAGTTTTTTTTTGGGGGGGGGGGAGGTTGGGGAGAATACTATCAATTGTGGTACAAGTATTGCGTAGAATGTTACAACTACACATCCCTTCATGCGTTTTCTACTCAGATTGTTGACCATATATAGATCTCGGTTAATCCCCGGGCGAGAACTTTGACCGGTAGAGTACAATGTCTGATGCATTTATCGCTGTATTAGGTTATTTTCGTTTGAGAGTTTCAGACTATTAGTAATAAATTTTCTTTTCTCGTGAATCGAGTCTGCTTTCTTGGTTCGAAATAGCTTAACTTCTAACAGAGGACAAATGTGACGTGACAATTCACTAGTTAGCCTCGTCACTTCGTGTTTGCATGCATGACGACAAACAAAGCAATACGACGGAAAGGAAAACTGGATGCTGTAATATAGGGTTAAAGACTCGGAGTCTTTTATTTTCACAAATACGCTCAAAATATTTTGTAAAAGGAATAACTTTTCAGCTGTTATTCCATGATTGTCTTTTTTTTTCTTAATTTTTGCTAATGGCAGGTTAATGACTCACAACTGTGAAGTACATCCCGTTGAATTATAAGAATGACTTACGGCCCACCAAAATGCCCTTCATCGTCAGTCTTAAGCCTTTTAAAATTGAAGTTAGACGCTCAAATCGCCAGCTTCCTTGGCTTACCTTTAAGCATTACACAACGTAGAAGATAGCCAGTTATTTCAGATCTTATCACAATTGTGTAGGCGATGGAACTGGTTCTCTTGTTAAATCAACTTCCTGTGTATCTCTGAGGTGTCAAATTTCTGGTAGCGTTAGAGTTTTTCATTACTTTTCTCCTGCGCGTGAATAGTGCAGATATATCTTAAATCATTGCTCCATTCCTTCTCTTCCAGACAATATCTTCTCAAATTATTTTGAATCATCCACTTTGAATTTTCAACTTTTGGCGCGCAGCAATTTTATGTAGTCGTGTGTTTCCCTTTATTTTTGTCATAATGCATATATTTTCAAGTGTTTCGGTTTTGTATTAGCAGTTGCGTGTGAGCGCTATTCACGCTTGACAAATAACTTCCCGAGTAACTGAAGCGTTGAATCTGACACGCGGAATCTTTTTTTTATTTTGCTTTCGACCAGTTTACTGATGGTAGACAAACACAAAGTTTCGTTTTGGGGGATGGAGACAATACCCTTTACGTTCACGATAGTTGTTCTTGCCCTGCTATTTGGTTTAACAGAACAAAGGACCGCTGGTGGGTAAATATTTTATCTTTATTTCTACTAAGTGTGGTGTATCTTACTTTGCTTACAGAACTCAGTGTCACTTTGGTGACAATGTTATTTCCACTCTAACGTTGCAGACATAAATAAATTTGAGGTGAAGAGGAACAATTTTGTACCAAATTTAAAAAGAAAACGATTCGGAGATAGCAAAAAAAAAAAAACAACAACAACAACAACAAGAACAACAAAGACAAGCCAGAAGAGTTAACACTGGTTTCTGGTAGCCGAAAAGGAGGTAAATAGGGGAACATTGTATCGAACCCTTCCCCGGCTTAACCCGTTTCAAACCGGGATTCTTTTTGTCTGTTTTAAAGGGAATGATGGCGTCATGCTACGTGTAAATTATATTATGTCATTCGAACAGCCGCCAATTTGGATTCAGTCTTGATTTTTCAAAGCCAGAGATTAATCTCTTGTTGAAAGCCGTCAGAAAACGACCCGAAATGACTCAAACTATCATTAAAACTGACAATGCTAAGAACCCCTTCAAGTGTGTTTTAAAGGCTAGAATATTACACTTTTGGAAAAATACGCCGAACCCTTCCCGTCTGATTAGGGTTAAGCGGAAATAATTACAAGGTTTACGAGGTTTTCTTTCTTAAAATAACTTCCCTTAACGTTTAGGTGGAAAATCCAATCATGTCAGCGGCTTGGTTTAGTCATTGTTCGTTATTACCCGATCTTTCCCTTGTTAATTGAAAGCATCATAAATTAAAAGAAAACATAACAAGTGCCTCTTGTAGACACTCCGTTGTAAGAACGTGTGGTTTTTCTTTTTCGTTTGGATATCATTCCAAACTCATGATGGGTACGAAATGCCTGTCGTATCTATGGTTTAGAGAAAACATAGCGTGAGTGGGACGTGGAGGTTTTTTTTTTTTTTTTTTTTTTTTTTGTCGAGGGTCAGAAGAGTGTAGTATACGTAAAGACTTCCTTCGACACTGATACTAAAATTTCGATATCTCTAAATCGTGTTTACGCCTGCAGGCTATAAGAGGCTATAAGAGTAAAAGAAAAACCTGTTTCAGCGTAAACCAGACAAATAAAGACAACTAAACTCCGTCAGTCACTCGCTCATTACTAAAGTTACACCCGCAGAGATGTCAATAATTATTACTATTAATTTATTATTAGTTTTTTTTTGGGGGGGGGGGGGTTGGGGAGAATACTATCAATTGTGGTACAAGTATTGCGTAGAATGTTACAACTACACATCCCTTCATGCGTTTTCTACTCAGATTGTTGACCATATATAGATCTCGGTTAATCCCCGGGCGAGAACTTTGACTGGTAGAGTACAATGTCTAATGCATTTATCGCTGTATTAGGTTATTTTCGTTTGAGAGTTTCAGACTATTGGTAATAAATTTTCTTTTCTCGTGAATCGAGTCTGCTTTCTTGGTTCGAAATAGCTTAACTTCTAACAGAGGACAAATGTGACGTGACAATTCACTAGTTAGCCTCGTCACTTCGTGTTTGCATGCATGACGACAAACAAAGCAATACGACGGAAAGGAAAACTGGATGCTGTAATATAGGGTTAAAGACTCGGAGTCTTTTATTTTCACAAATACGCTCAAAATATTTTGTAAAAGGAATAACTTTTCAGCTGTTATTCCATGATTGTCTTTTTTTTTTCTTAATTTTTGCTAATGGCAGGTTAATGACTCACAACTGTGAAGTACATCCCGTTGAATTATAAGAATGACTTACGGCCCACCAAAATGCCCTTCATCGTCAGTCTTAAGCCTTTTAAAATTGAAGTTAGACGCTCAAATCGCCAGCTTCCTTGGCTTACCTTTAAGCATTACACAACGTAGAAGATAGCCAGTTATTTCAGATCTTATCACAATTGTGTAGGCGATGGAACTGGTTCTCTTGTTAAATCAACTTCCTGTGTATCTCTGAGGTGTCAAATTTCTGGTAGCGTTAGAGTTTTTCATTACTTTTCTCCTGCGCGTGAATAGTGCAGATATATCTTAAATCATTGCTCCATTCCTTCTCTTCCAGACAATATCTTCTCAAATTATTTTGAATCATCCACTTTGAATTTTCAACTTTTGGCGCGCAGCAATTTCATGTAGTCGTGTGTTTCCCTTTATTTTTGTTATACTGCATATATTTTCAAGTGTTTCGGTTTTGTATTAGCAGTTGCGTGTGAGCGCTATTCACGCTTGACAAATAACTTCCCGAGTAACTGAAGCGTTGAATCTGACACGCGGAATCTTTTTTTATTTTGCTTTCGACCAGTTTACTGATGGTAGACAAACACAAAGTTTCGTTTTGGGGGATGGAGACAATACCCTTTACGTTCACGATAGTTGTTCTTGCCCTGCTATTTGGTTTAACAGAACAAAGGACCGCTGGTGGGTAAATATTTTATCTTTATTTCTACTAAGTGTGGTGTATCTTACTTTGCTTACAGAACTCAGTGTCACTTTGGTGACAATGTTATTTCCACTCTAACGTTGCAGACATAAATAAATTTGAGGTGAAGAGGAACAATTTTGTACCAAATTTAAAAAGAAAACGATTCGGAGATAGCAAAAAAAAAACAACAACAACAACAACAACAAGAACAACAAAGACAAGCCAGAAGAGTTAACACTGGTTTCTGGTAGCCGAAAAGGAGGTAAATAGGGGAACATTGTATCGAACCCTTCCCCGGCTTAACCCGTTTCAAACCGGGATTCTTTTTGTCTGTTTTAAAGGGAAATGATGGCGTCATGTTACGTGTAAATTATATTATGTCATTCGAACAGCCGCCAATTTGGATTCAGTCTTGATTTTTCAAAGCCAGAGATTAATCTCTTGTTGAAAGCCGTCAGAAAACGACCCGAAATGACTCAAACTATCATTAAAACTGACAATGCTAAGAACCCCTTCAAGTGTGTTTTAAAAGCTAGAATATTACACTTTTGGAAAAATACGCCAAACCCTTCCCGTCTGATTAGGGTTAAGCGGAAAAAATTACAAGGTTTACGAGGTTTTCTTTCTTAAAATAACTTCCCTTAACGTTTAGGTGGAAAATCCAATCATGTCAGCGGCTTGGTTTAGTCATTGTTCGTTATTACCCGATCTTTCCCTTGTTAATTGAAAGCATCATAAATTAAAAGAAAACATAACAAGTGCCTCTTGTAGACACTCCGTTGTAAGAACGTGTGGTTTTTCTTTTTCGTTTGGATATCATTCCAAACTCATGATGGGTACGAAATGCCTGTCGTATCTATGGTTTAGAGAAAACATAGCGTGAGTGGGACGTGGAGGTTTTTTTTTTTTTTTTTTTTTTTTTGTCGAGGGTCAGAAGAGTGTAGTACACGTAAAGACTTCCTTCGACACTGATACTAAAATTTCGATATCTCTAAATCGTGTTTGCGCCTGCAGGCTATAAGCATCGCGGCTAAGCAAACTGCGAAAAATGTAAGAACTCATTTCACGTTTTTCTTAAGTTAAAGTGGGAGTCCTTGCCTAGAAATATCATTTATCATCGTCAAGGCCGAATTTATAAGACAGTACTTTCAAAAGAGGCAGTGTTGTTTGTTTAACCTTTTCAGTTAAGGCTGAAACACACATGTTTATATTCTGATCTGGGCAGTTTCATTCTTTGTACAGAGAAAGTGCTATATGATAGATACGCTATCGCCAAGATGCTCAGTTTACTTTAAGATTCTTAAGCGCTGTATCATGTTATCATAATTGAGTAAAAAGACAAGTTGCTCCTTCTTACATACTTCCTTTGTCTCTAGAATACTAGGACAATATTGTGTAAACGCGCAGGTTGTCCTTGTTCGAATATATCTTAATCAGACTGAATCTTATTTTTGGTATTTTTTCTTAATTTTGCTTGTGAAGAGGGCGAGATTACTCGCTAACGATTGGTCTTCAGGTTCCCTAGCAACAGCTTATGCTATCGAGAAGTTGTTGCTAAAAATTTTCTGTAACAATGGCGTCTCATTTCGAAATAGTTGACGAGGAATATATCGAAGAATTAAAAGACAAGCACGAAGATGAAAACACGAAGAAAAGCACGGGGTACTGGAAGAACGTTTTCAAGAAGTGGGCGAATGAAAGAAACTTCCAAGCAAATTTAGAAGAGCACGAGAACGATGTCCTCGACGAAACACTGTCGCAGTTTTATGCCGAGTTACGAAAAGAAAACGGGGATGACTACGAGCCCGACTGCCTGAAGGTAATACAGGCATCACTGGAGAGATATCTGAAATCAAAAGCCTGTCCAAAGTCTATCCATGATCCGAGATAGGGAGTTTCTTAACTCAAGAAAAGTCCTGGAAAGGAAGGCCAGGAAACTGCGAGAGCAGTGTAAAGGAAAGCGACCAAACCGATCCAGAAGTTTGACAAAAGAAGAGGAAGAAGTCCTCTGGCAGAATGGCCAGCTTGGAGGAGGCACTCCACGAGCTCTGCTTAACATCATGAGGTGGCTGCTTACTTAGTACTTTGGCCTACGAGGGCGACAAGAACACCACCAAATGAAAGTTGAAGATTTCACTTTACAGCGCGACGACGACGGAAACGAATTTCCAACTTTTGCCGAAGGTCCAACTAAGACGAAACAGGGAGGACTTCACGTGAAAACCAGATTAGTCTCCGCCAAAATGTTTGCCACAGGGAATGAGGAAAGGTGCCCCGTCATGTTGTTCAAACGATATCCGGAGAAGCGACCAAGCGAAATGAAGAAAAGCGGTTCGTTTTACCTAACTGTCATCGACAAGCCAGTTTCAAGCGTTTGGTTCAAGAAAACCCTAATGGGAAAGAACACAATCAAGAACAACATGAAAGAATGCTCACCGCTGAAGGATCTGTGTCTTGAGAAAAATTTGACCAACCATAGTGAAAGAAAAACCGTGGTAAAGAAGCTGAAAGGTTTTGGTATCCCGAAGTGTGAAATCAAGAATATCACAGCCACGCATCTGCCATCGGGCTAGACGATTACGACTCGGGAGACAAACGAGAACAGACCATTTCACGAACCATTGACAACACTGGTCCTGTTCCTTTAAGAGGCGCATTAAGTCAACTTTATCCTGCAAATTCCACTGCGTCTTTGTGTGCTCCTGACCATGTTTATAATTTCAGTCACTGCAGTGTCACCTTGAATATCACCGGGAATGATGCCGTTCAGAAGAGCGCAAGTGATCTAAGGCGAGGATACAAGCGTATCTTCATCGAAGAATCGGATACTAAGTGATCTGAAAGCGTTTTGAACGTTTTAACTTTGTTTGAAAAAGCACTAACTTTGTATTTTCAAAGTTGAAAGTTTGTTGGCAGGCCTGGTTGTCAATGTCCTGGTATCTTTCTGCAAAATTAAATTTCATTCCGCTAATTCGTGCGTTTATGGTGATTGATTCTTTGTAAACATTAAATGGCTTGCTATGACTGATTACTCGAGAGCGCATTCAGAAATTCAGTAATTTTTCCCTCTATTTCATTAACAAGTAATCGCAATGGGTCCTCGTAAAATAAGTATTAAGGGTTAATATCACTTCTATTTTCAGCAACTTCTGAAACGGCACGCGTGATTTTAATTCTTAATTTTACTCGGCCCCATGCGATTACCTATTCGAATTGTACGACATGAGGTCCAATTAGTAATTAGTAGTATCTATAACAAATATTGGAATTAAAAATGTATTTTGAGAACTTGTTTTGAGCCAAAACGTCTGTAGCGCTTTTCATGAGCTTTGAAAACTGTAGAAAACATCGCGAAGCAAGCCATTAAAAGCGCGCGTAATTGACGTGCGAATCACGTGGGTATCCAATTACAGGTATCCAATTACAAAAAGTTCAAATTAGATACCTGTAATTGGACACCCACGTGATCGCACGCCGATTACGTGACGAATAGGCGCGTGGAGAACCAATCACTATCGAGAATTTTTTGTTCTGAATACAATTCTTCTTCTTCTTCTTCTTCTTCTTCTTCTTCTTCTTCTTCTTCTTCTTTCGTTTTCCGCTGTAGCAGCTGCGTTTTAGCGCTAATGTTGGCCGGGGACTTAAAAAGTAGCTGAAACGCTGGATGAAAATTGGGCCGATCGTACACAATTTGCTCTTTATTTTGTTTTCGGCGTCTTCGAACTTCGCTCGGAAAACTTTCACATTGCTTGGAATGGATAAAACACCCTTTGTTATCACGCTGTAAACAGCGTTGAAGTACCAAGGAATGCTGGTAAGGGAATATGTAGTTTCATTTAATTATAGTTCTTATTTTTTCTTATGACATACCTTTCGAAAAGAAATCGGCGAGTAATTTATCCCAGCAACTTGAGACTACTGCATTTATTGGACATCCCAGATGACATCTGCAAGATACAAACAAAATCTAACGGTGCGGCAATATTTGTCTTTACATAAATTTTCATTTAAAATTTATAGCAAGACTAACATTTATCAAAGAGAAATAAACAACCTTCTTCATTCGCAAACAATAGGAGAGCGACTCATTTTGCTCGTCAGTTTGAAAATTTAGTTGGAACCTTTTTGTAGAATTTTTATTTCAGCGCTACCGAAACATTCATTTGAAACTTCCTAATCTCACTTTTTTATTTTCCTTGGTCGTGCTCAGTCAGAAATATTCAGCCGCAGTATTGAAATGACCGCATAGTACGTCACTCATCCAGAAACGAGGCGATTATGGTCAGATAAAAGAAGTTCAAAAAGATTAAATGGATTTGAATGATCTTTCAAAATTTAAGGTATCAAAAGTGTAAAGAAAAAAAGATCTTTACAAGGATTAAATATTGCTACTCCTAAGCATGAAAGCCCGTCACTGGACTCGAAATTTTATGCAATTGTGGCATCCGTATTTTTACTGGCATGTTTGTCGAAACTAGCGATTTGTTTTCTTTGTCTATATAACATACTTTAACTTTTGTTGTGCGCATAATGTTTTTACTTCTATTTTGGTATTATTAATATGCAGCAGTTAAAACCTTCCGTACGCTGCGCAGGGCATAGCAAAATAGGACGCGTAACGTAGTCTGTAACCTTTGCAGTCAAAAATAATAAAATCGAATGAAATAAGACGGGTCCGATCTTGCAACATGATTGTCAGCTGTTCTTATTTTTCCCGCGTCTTAAAATTCTCATACAAATACTTTCTGGTTCTAAATAATAAACTATAAGTGCGCATGCGTAACAACAACAACGACAACAAACGTGCTCTGGGTACGAGATTGAGTCACTGACCACTCTCTCGCGGGCCAACAAAATGGTTTCATAGAGCTCAAAAACACCAGCAAAGACACCGACAAAACAGAGGAATACGTAGACTTCAGTAGAGGAAAACCCTTGTAGGGAAATGAAAATGGCAGCAGCTCGACAATTGTGTGACAAGCGCCGTTGTAAGTTATTTCACTTCTTGCTACAGCGCGCAATATTGTATTGTGCAGACTGTTGCTAATAGTAACATTGCATGCAAAGGAGGCTGTATGAATGATAAGAAACATTTATACGCGTCCTTCACGTCTTATCTAGGACGCGAACGGATAAAGGTACAGTTTGATTCCTATTTAGGTCGAGTCTTTGGTAAGACTCGTCTTATTTTTTCCAGTATAAATGATCCTAATGTTCTCAGTATCACAATCGGCGCTATAGTTTTACTTACCAAAGAGACGTCAATATTTTACGGTATTGTCGTCTCACTTTACCACGATTTCAGGACCTGTTCAGCACTTTACAACGATAAATTACCGCTAATCTTTTACTTATTGACATTTGCACAGTTCAGGCACCTTTTACTGCACACGCACTACATCATCTCTACGAGCTGTTTGATGTAAAAGAGAGTTTTGTGTGTCCTATATAGGCGATGAAGGCAGGTAGCTTTTTTTAATCGCCCAACGGTCGTCGGTTTGGGAACTCACTGCGCGATCGAGCTAGCTCACCCAAGATGACGAAACCATTTATTGAAAAGTTTATAAGTTTGAATAAAGATAAATTTGTCTAAACTCTTCGGCTTTTTCTTTGCTCGATACTTTGAAAAACTTCACTTTCATACACTAAATAAGTTTCTTAGTTTCTAAAAGGAATTTACGGCTTTTAAAAAAGTCGAAATACTGAAGTAACTCGCCGCCAAACAGAAAACTTCATTGCGTACCAGTATCCATGGCAATTCTTCGAACGTACTGGGAATTTATATTTAAATCGAAAGTACTGTCAAGTTTTCTTTCGTTTAGTTTCTCAAAGAATGGTTAAATTGCGATACAAAACTAAATGCGATTTTGAAAAACGTATTATGTTGGCGGCGTTTTTCGCGACTTCGCGCAATACGAGAATATATTTTCTTCCAACTGGCCGCCAATATAATGGTGAATTGCCGTCTCAAAGTCGTATTTTGTTTATATAAGAGAGGAAATCAACAGACATATGAACACTATATCTAAAAAGTAGATAGAACGTATGGCGTGGTATGAAGGTGCGCGCAATGTTAATTCAGTTAATACTATTACAGTAATACTGCTGCTTGAGCTCCAATCTCATTGTTTTCCCCAGGTCTTCTCGATGTTCTTTTTCTCCCGGTTTTCTCTCCAGGGGCAACTCATTTCGAACGTCAATTTATCGTGTTGACTTGTCTGGTCTTATGATTGATTATGCGGGCGTCTATCTTGTCAGCTCTCACTTCTTGGTACTTTGCAATATTAGGAATGTAAAAGTATGCCTGTATCATATCCGATTCATACAGAGGTTTACGTATTACTGGCGAGTACTAATTAAGATGGAATTTCCGTGATCACATCTAGATCTTGTATGATCTCAAAAAACAAGTTCTTCAAAGCCGCATTATGTTGAGAGAGAGATTTGTTCTGAGCCAAGGAACCTTGCCTCACAACGTACACATAAATTAACATGACTGTTGGAACTTGTGTGTCTCTTCTGACTGGTAGATAGGGGCGTTGGTAACAACTGCTCAAAGCACTCGAACATACAAACAAAAGTGTGTATTAGGCACATTTTCCACTTGCCAAGCCACCATTATAAGTATTGTTGTTATTTTTGTTGTTGTTATTATTATTATTATTATTATTATTATCATTATTATTATTGTTATTATTATTGTTTTTGTTATTGTTGTTATGCGATATAAGACGAGATTGTCATCATTTTGTGAGCGTACGCGTCTTAAACCACGATGCCCGACGAGTTTGCCAAGCAAAAAGGTCTCTGATGAGTCCTTTGGCCGCGAGCAACCGAGCTGCGTAAGACTAGTCACGAACAATGCATTACCATAAGTAACCGTTAACTTTATTGTCAGTTATAATTGTTAATGTTATTAATATTGTTATAGCTATTGCTATGGCTATGGCTATGGCTATGGCTATGGCTATGGCTATGGCTATGGTTATGGCTATGGTTATGGCTATGGCTATGGCTATGGCTATTGCTATTGCTATTGCTAGTGATATTACTATGGCTATTGCTATAACTATGGCTATTACTATTGTTATTGCTATGGCTATGGCTATGGCTGTGGCTATGGCTATTGCTATTGCTATTGCCATTACTATTGTCATTGTTATTGCTATTGCCACTGTCATCAGTTGTCATTGTCATTGTCATTTTCACTTTCATTGTCATTGTCATTGTCACTGTCACTGTCACTGTCACTGTCACTGTCACTGTCACTGTCACTGTCACTGTCACTGTCACTGTCACTGTCATTGTCACTGTCACTGCCACTGCCACTGTCATTGTCACTGTCACTGTCACTGTCATTGTCATTGTCACCGTCATTGTCACCTTCAGTGTCACTGTCATTGTCATTGTCATTGTCATTGTCATTGTCAACGTCATTGTCACTGTCACTGCCACTGTCACTGTCGTTGTGGCTGTGGTTGTGGTTGTCTTTGTCGTTGTCATCGTCGTTATCGTTATCGTTATCGTTACTGTTGTCGTTGTCGTTGTTGTTGTCATTGTCATTGTCGTTGTCATTATTGTTACCGTTATCGTTGTCGTTGTCATTGTAATTGTACTTGTCGTTGTCATTGTCACCGTCATTGTCAGTGTCATTGTCATTGTCATTGCCATTGTTACCGTCATTGTCATGGTCATTGTCACTGTCACTGTCATTGTCATTGTCACTGTCTCTCTCACTGTCACTGTCATTGTCATTGTCATTGTCATTGTCACTGTCATCGTCACCGTCATTGTCACTGTCCTTGTCATTGTCACTGTCACTGTCACTGTCGTTGTGGCTGTGGTTGTGGTTGTGGTTGTCGTCGTCGTTATCGTTATCGTTATTGTTGTCGTTGTCTTTATTGTTGTCTTTATTGTTATCGTTATCGTTGTCGTTGTCGTTGTCTTTCTCACCGTCATTGTCATTGTCGTTGTCACTGTCACTGTCACTCTTACTGTCACTGTCACTGTCACTGTCACGCTCATTGTCATTGTCATTGTCATTGCCATTGTCACCGTCATTGTCATCATCATTGTCACTGTCACTGTCATTGTCATTGTCATTGTCATTGTCACCGTCATTGTGACTGTCTTTGGGGTTGTGATTGTGGTTGTCGTTGTCGTTGTCGTTGTCGTTGTCATTATCGTTGTCGTTGTCGCTGTGGTTGTGGTTGTCATTGTCATTGTCTTTGTCACCGTCATTGTCACTGCTACTGTCACTGTCATTGTCATTGTCACTTTCACTGTCCGTGTCACTGTCACTGTCACTGTCACTGACATTGTCTTTGTCATCGTCACTGTAATTATCATTGTCATTGTCATTGTCATTGCCATTGCCATTGTCACCGTCATTGTCACCGTCATTGTCACTGTCATTTTCATTCTCATTGTCACCGTCATTGTCATTGTCATTGTCATTGTCACCGCCATTGTCACGGTCATTGTGGTTGTGATTGTGGTTGTCGTTGTCGTTGTCATTGTTATTGTTATTATTGTCGTTTTTACTGTTGTTATCATTTTAGTTTCTTTACATTTTTAGGACCATATAACCCAGTCAATTTAATGTGCTATTTCCAGAAATTATAATGCTTATCATTTTTGTTGGTGATTTTCTGTTTTATAGGTGAGACCTGTAAATGTTATAAAGATGGTTGCTCCAATTACACGTTTAAAGTGGAATCTTCCCGTTCTAATTGGGAGAACAGCAGACAATTTTGCAAGAAAACTGGACTGGGTGATCTTGTGTCTATAGAAAACGACGGGGAGTGGACATTCCTGAAAAATTTTATTTTAAATTTGGCAAAAGCTGAGGAATATTTTATCGGGTTGAGAAGTAATAAAGCTAGAAAGTGGAAATGGTTAAGCAATAACAGCACATTGAACGAATCATACTGGGCTAGAGGTGAACCAAATAACGATGGGAGGTGTGCAGTTATTTACATGTATTATTTGAACGATTATGGAAAATATAATGACTTGAGTTGTACAAACGAAAAAAGGCATGGGTATATTTGTGAGCTTCCTGTGGACAATTGCGATCAAGCAGGTAAGTCTAATTCATTTTATATGTACTTAACTATGGACCTGATTTAAAGCGATTAAAGTTAGCTTCAACATTTTAACTGATTGTAATTAACCATTGAGCTCTGCTCAATTTGACAAAGGTACTGTCATTAACATTGTGTTGTTATTCCTCCTACGTTTGTCTCTCACGCTCCATTACTAATTCGATTTTGAGCTCGAGATTTCTTTGTGGTAACGGAGGCACTTTGGTTCTTTAGCATACTCACGCAAATTGTGAAAACGACAGTAAAATAAAGAAGCAAAAATGCTATTCAACAAATTGAATTCTAATATCCCGTTGCATATGTTAAAGTTGATGACACAGCAAAGATTTTCTCAAGCCTAATTACTTACTTGGTAAAAGGACATATCAAAATTATTTTGCTTTTACTAGACAGCCTGCAATTAACGGCTCAGCCATTTCCTGGGCTTGAGTAAAAAGGTTCGAATAATTATTCTAATAACCTGCGATTATCTCTGCTTTCCAAAAGGTAAAGAAACGACGACCAAACCTGCGAAGACGCAATCGTCGACAAGTCATCTCGTTAGACCGACTTTTACAGGTAGAAAACAGTTTGTGTCCAGCATGTGTGCAGTGGTGATTTGTGTGTAAAAATTCGTTGTTTACCCATAAATAGACTACGAGGGCAAGGGCAAGGGCAAGGGCAAAGGCAAGGGCAAGGGCAAGGGCAAAGGCAAGGGCAAGGGCAAGGGCAAAGGCAAGGGCAAGGGCAAGGGCAAGGGCAAGAGCAAGAGTGAGCGCAAGAGCAAGACTGAGAGTAATAATAATCGCGTGCGGCACACGCGCGTACATGCTGCGAGGATTTTTGCGGATGTAGCGCGGGGGAAATGGCGTCCGAAACTCCAGAATTTTTTTTTTTTTATGCTTTTGGCCCACAACTCAATACGTTTATGTCTGTTGGAATTTTGCTTAAGTATTTTCGTGGTAAGCTGCTCTTATTTGAGTGAAGTAATTAAGACTGTCGAATTTAGGCTGTCCCGCTTTATATCACTGACCAAGTTGTGTTCCGCTGCTTCTTTTACGAGAGCTCCACATTACTCCACCTTAAATTTCACACATGTTGAAGATTAACAGCTTTTTCATAACAGCATAAAACGGGTCGGATATATATGGATATAGCAGCCTTTCAGGACTCCAAAATTTCCCTCCTCTTTCCACACGCTTGCGAGGATTTCGACAAAGCCTGTCGTGACCGAAAAGTAAAAAAAGAAAGCTATCAAGTTTGAGTTTCGCCTGAAATGTAAGTAAAGCTTGATGTTTCTTCATGGCTCATTAAGTTTACGTCTTTAGATACTGCTCAGTTTTGTTTGTGTAAAACTCCAATAAATTGTCTGTTGTCGAAGAATAAGGCCCGAGTCAAACCCTGTTCTTCACATGAGTCGAACCCAATTCAATGGATCACGCTCATGTGAAGTTCGGCGGTTGACCCAGTTAAGTTCGACTGATTTTATTTGAAGCGGCTGAGGCGTTCTTCACGCCTAGCCAGCCGTGAATAACGCCTGAAGACCGACTTTGGGTCAAACGTCGATCTTCACATAAGTCGAACCAAACTTGACTAAGTTCGACTTTAGAGCGACTTTGGAGCGACGGCCGGTTTAGACGGCGTACTTGCGTCCAACTTGTCGAGTTATTTGGGCTTACGATAGTCTTCAGTGTACAACACGTGTTTACTTCAAGACGCCATCTTTAATAACCAACATGCATCTCGCACGTAACTAACTTGAACAATACTTCATGTAAGCTAACACAACATCTCCCCCTATTGTTCAAGAGTATCTAGGGAACGAACTGAGCATGAGAAGACTGACAAACAATATGGAATCTTATAACGCAGTGTCATCTCAAACTAAACCTAGATTCTCTCTAACTTTCAGCGATGGTTTTATAATTTTCTTAGGCCTAGTAGCAAGAATGGGTGTTACAGGGGGTACTTGAATGTCTCCCTTTGTAACGGGAATGTCCTTCCGAACAGGTGTTGCCGCTTTGTCCTCTGCGGGAACCTGGTTCACCATTGGTGTCGGTCGCTCATGTTGCTCCTGCTGATTTGGCAGTGGCGTAAGGTGAATACGGTTTCTTCTTATCGTGCTGGTCGGTGTTTCAACTTTATACGACCGAGGTGTTGATGCTGCTTCAATGACTCTTCCTGACCGCTGAAGGTCCTTGACGAAAACTTCAGTACCCGGTCCAATTGAAGGCAAGGGCTTGGCTTTGTGCCTGGTGTTGAACACTGTTTCCTGCTTCAATTTGCTCATGCTTTCTCGTGCACGCAGGTTATCCAAGTCAGGCCACTGTGGGTTCAGCTGGGTGTGGAATAACGGAACGCTGTTCCTAATCTGCCTTCTCATCGGCAACTGGGCAGGAGAGAACTTGCATGCTAGTGGTGTTGAGCGATAGGCTAGTAATGCTTTAGCAGGGTCTTTTTCCTTTGTTAGAAGATTCTACACAGTTCTAACTCCACGCTCAACTTCTCCATTTGCTTGGGGAAATCGAGGACTACTTGTGCTATGCTTGAATCCCCATTCCTTAGCAAAGTAAGAGAATTCTGCATTGTCAAACTGAGGACCATTGTCAGATCGCACTTGTTCTGGGATTCCATGTCTTGCAAATATCGACTTAAGTGCTCTAATGACCTCACTTGACTTTGTAGTCTTCTGCATGGCTGCTACTTCCACGTATCTTGAGAAGTAGTCTATGACAATAAGGTAGTCAACACCTTTCAGCTCGAAGAGGTCTGTGGCTACGATTTGCCAGGGACGGTCAGGTAAGGGTGTCGTGATAAGCGGTTCAGGCTTGTTTTCCCTTTGAAGAGCGCAAACTCTGCATTGTTGCACCAGATCCTGGATTTCTCGGCTGAGTCCTGGCCACCAGACAGAGTTTTTGGCCCGCTCACGACACTTAGTGATTCCCTGGTGTCCTTCGTGGATCTTATCCAGTATCTCAAGACGCATGGAAGAAGGGATCACGATCCTGGATGCTTTGAGCAGAATGTTCTGCACCACAGACAGTTCACCCCTGCTTGACCAATAAGGTTTCATTGCATCGTTTAATGAATACTTGTCAGGCCATCCCTCACAGCAGTACACTTTGATCTGCCTGCAGACAGGATCCTCCTCCTGTGCTTCCATGATCTGCTGTAATCGAGCGTCTGAGGCAGGCAGTGATGAGATCACGCTTCCAATGTGTGCATGCATTTCGTCATCGTCAATTGTTGACTTCACTGTTTGGCTTCGGGGTTGGAGTCTTGAAAGCGCATCGGCTATGTATATCTTCTTTCCAGGAACATGCTTGATCTCCTTGAAGTGGAATCTCATCAGTCGCATTCTAAATCTTTGAATTCTTGGTGGAAGTTGATCTAGTGTGTGAGTACTCAGGAGTGGCACCAGGGGTTTATGGTCTGTTTCCACAGAGATTGATTTTCCCACAATGTACTCCCAGGATCGTTCGCATGCCCATGTGAGCGCTAGGGCTTCTTTTTCGATTTGTGCATATCTGGTTTCAGTGGGCGTCATCGCTCGCGATATGAATGAGACTGGTCGCCAGGAGTTGTCAGGTTGGAGTTGAAGAATTACCCCACCTAGGCCAAAGGATGAAGCATCAGCTTCCACTTTGGTTTCCTTGTTTGGATCCTACAGAGCCAGTACTGGAGCTCGTGTGAGGTCAGATTTGATCTGCTCAAATGCTTTCTGTTGGTCACTTCCCCATGTCCATTGGTTCCCTTTGTGAAGAAGGTCTCTGATGCTCTTTGCCTTGTCAGCGAGGTGCTCGGAAAACTTGCTTAGTTGGTTCACCATGCCAAGAAATGTCCTCACTTCTTGCACGTTCTGAGGTGGTGGTAGGTCTGCAATTGCTTGTAGCTTTTCAGGATCTGCCTCAATTCCACTGAAGCTTATAACGTGTCCAAGGAACTTGACTCTGTCTGTGCTGAACTGGCATTTGTCTAGGTTGAGTGTCACGCCAGCTTCAACCAGACGCTTGAGTACTGCTTCTAACCTCTGATCGTATTCAGTCTCATCTTTGCCATGGACTAAAACGTCATCTATGTTGCATTCCACGCCATCCAATCCCTGGAGGATCTGACTCATATTCCTCTGGAATTTCTCAGAACCAGAACTGATTCCGAAGGGCAACACATTGAAACAGAAACGGCCATGGAGTGATGAATGTTGTCAGTGGTCTTGATTCCCACGCTAGCTTTATCTGCCAGAATCCTGAGTTGGCGTCAAGTTTAGAGAACACTCTGGAACCTGCCAATCTTCCGAGAGTTGTGTCTACTGCTGGAAAGGATGGTTCTCCCTCTTGACGTACTCATTCAGCTTGCTCAGGTCGACGCAGACCCTGACCTTGCCATTGCTCTTCGGGGTCACCACCATGGGAGCGCACCAATCAGTGGGTTGGTCAACTCTGGATATGACTCCTGTCTCCAACATCCTGTCTAACTCTTCTTTTGTTTTCTGATACAAGGGGAAGGGTACTTTCCTTGGAACTGACACTTGGAAAGGTTTAGCATCCTCTTTGAGTGTGATACGGTAACTGTCCTTCATGACACCTAGTCCTTCGAACAACTTGGGGTACTTGTCTGCTACTTTATTCTTGTAGTCATCACTGCTCAGGCTGTCAAGTCTGCTTATCAGCTTTATAAGTTCAGCTGGTTTTCTTCCTAGCAAAGGTCGCTCCAAATCTTCTATTACATACACTTGCTCCTTAGCAATCCTATCTTGCACTTGCAACTCTGCTATGAAAGTTCCTAGACAGCTCAGTTTCTGTTTACATGGACCCATGGGTAGCCTGGTGGTCCTGCTAAGTGATGGAACTGGTTGCAAACTGTGATACAGACTAGGTGGAATTACTGTTACATCCGCACCGGTATCCAATTCAAATTCTGCTTGCAGTCCATTCAATGAAACTTTAGCTTTCCATGAATCTTCTGTACTTCTTTAAGCAGCAGATAGTTCAGTGAGTTCACCTAGGAAGAACTCTCCTTCATCTTGCCTCCCATGAAAATTCACTTCACCCACTCTCTTGTCTGATTGAGATCTGCAGGCCTTCGCCCAATGTCCTACTTTGGAGCACTTGTTACATTTGGATTCTCTGGCTGGACATAGTCTCTTTGGGTGTAGTTGACCCAAGCACCTTGAACATTGTGCTTCAGGAGTCTTCCCATTTTTAGACTTGGGTGGTTTCTTTTTCTTCTTCATATCTTCTTTAGAATCTTTTCCCTTTCCTTTGGACAAACGATCAACATGCGCTGGTGGTGGGTCAGATTTGGTTTCCTGTAGGAACGTTTGCTGCTTTTTTACTGTCTCCGACTGCCTGGTTTTTGTAATTGCTTTCTCTAAAGTCAGCTTGGAATCCAGTTGCAGTTGTTCAGAGAGCTTCTTGTCTTTTATCCCTACCACGACTCTATCTCGGATGAGATCGTCTCTTAGTGTTCCAAATTCGCAGTTTTCAGCAAGACAATACAAATCTGTTATGAAATTATCCACTGACTCACCATCTTGTTGACTTCTCAGGTTGAACTTGGCTCTTTCAAATATTACGTTTCTCTTTACCACAAAATGAGCTTCAAACTTGCCTTTCACTACGTTGTACTGCTTTGCTTCTTCAGTTGTCAGTCCGAATGACACTACGATGTCGTCAGCTTCTTCGCCCATCGAAGAAATCAAAGTATTCACTTGGCTCTCGCCGTCCTTTTGGTCGAGTCCAGTCGCTTTTCGAAATCGTTCGAAACGATTGATCCAACGGGACCATTCTTCGGGTTTGAAGTTGAACTTTTCAGGTGGTGGAACTTGGTAACTCGCCATGGGTATTTGTTGAACCATGGGCTGCTGTACAGCTATGGCGACTTGTGGTTGTGCGGCTGGTTGTGCGGCGTGAGCCCAAGCTTCGTTCGGCTCTTCAACTACTTGAGGTTGTTCAGCTTGAATTCCGGCCTCGTGTGCACCTTAGTCTCCCATATTTCCGTTTTGTCTGATTCTTCTTCAGTTTAAAGGCTATTGGGAGCTTCCCGCTGCCACCATGTCGAGTTATTTGGGCTTACGATAGCCTTCAGTGTACAACACGTGTTTACTTCAAGACACCATCTTTAATAACCAACATGCATCTCGCACGTAGCTAACTTGAACAATACTTCATGTAAGTTAACACAACACAACTTAATTCAGGAAGCCGGCGGTAACAATTTTCGACGAGAGAACATGCGTTCTGAATTCAAGAACTCTGTCCAAATAGAAAAGCTGTGACTAACATTTCGCTGTTTATAGCAATATTTTGGGAAGCAAATTTAAACTCAAGGTCCAGTGTTTGTGTTTAGACAGGTTTCTCCCGGTTAAATTGACTTGTTAAAGGGAAATCTCATAGGCTGAGCTATTATCACGAAGAAAAAGCAACAATTGAATTTGCGCTAACGAAACTCATAAATCGAAGGCATATTTTTTGTCTTTATTTTTAGCGACGACTTCGAGCTTCATGCATGACTAGTCACGCCACTCAATTTTGAGCCAATCACGAGTCCCGTTATATGAAAAATACATTACAGTAATTGATGCATTAGGTTCGACACATGAGGAGAACGCCGTATGAATCAGCTGCCGCTCCAACGTCGCATAGTGCGACAGACCCTGCCGAATTTAATGTTGTTTGCCGCACCAAACCTAACCTGCCGAACCAAACTGATTCAAACGCCGCTCTTCTGCCGTACTTAACTCATCAGTTAGGTTTGGCGCATGAATGGAGCGGCGTTTGGAACGGGCCTAAAATTGATAAAACAAGGAAATTCTACTCCCGGTCAGCGCTTGACCCAATGTTCTTCACTCCGTTCGTAGCCATGTTTTGCTCGCAAATAGCAATGTTCCGGATGTACTTCTCAGAGTCACCGCGCGAACTGAAATTAAGACGAGTGTAGCCCGAGCAAAACTTAACACCAATTGGAAAGGGGAGGAGGGAGTAGCGATAAATAATGACAAAAATAGATAAATAAATGAAACATGCCGCATCTACATTTTATGTTAGGTAAGATTTACAAGCTGTTGATATAGGGAAAGAGTAAAGTAAGTAAAGTAAAGTAAAATACTTTACTTAAAACACAATTATCGTCTAAGCACTACATGCTTGAGGGGTCGTGTATCTAACTAATTATCTAATTATCTAATTACCTACTGATAAAATGAATAAAATATCATTAAATTTAATAATAACCCTATTTATTTAAGGAGCTAGGTCACGGTCGCGCGTGCGCGTGCGGTCACGAAACAGTTTGAAAGTTTTAGCCTCAAACTTTCAAAATCGTCGGCGAGGAGGTATTCGTAACTTTATCGGAAAATATCTTTGCCATCCTTGAGTGGTCTATTCTTTTGATAGCGGTTATAAGTCATTTGATTGTTGTAGAGTATTTACATGTAGATTTTGGCTCGTGTTCGATGTTTTGTGAGTGAATTTTCGTGGATATTGTGATGCAGTGTTATGTCTTCTCGAGGCGGTCGGCGATCTGCAAGAGGTCAGAAGAGGATTTACACTTCAGTTTCTGAGGGAGTAACGGTTTGGTAAAAAGGCCATCGAAGGATTTTGCTAGACTGCTGCTTTTATTCTTCGTCAATATGTGCGATGATTTATGGCGAATATCGGAGTGATTCAGCGTTTGCTGGCCACCTTCCTTCCCTAGAACGACAAATGCAAGTACCTTTCATTTATCTTTCACGTGCAGTTTGCCACTTTGCTTGTACCGTTTATCTGGTCATTTTACATGTTTCCTATTCTTTTGCCTCTCGCATAAAGGAAACTAAGTCAGTAGAGGAAAATACGAGACGAGAGAAGATACTGAAAGATAGCCCTTCCGTAAAATGACGGCGCCATGTTGAAGGTGAGCTGATATGTACAACTGTAAACAAGTTGCCACACGCAACTTTGACTTTAATAGTGGAGGAATAATTATGTGTAGTCGTTTCATTTAATTCATTTCGCCATTTTCTTCTTATATGCTTCCTTCGTAGTCAATACAACCTGTTTACTTATTTTAATGTAGTCTAACTGGGCATATGAACTAGATTTTTCTACAAGTGAAATTTCCCCTTTCAAAACAAAATAATTTGCCACTTACATTTAGTATGCCTCGCTTTTCGGTATGGTTTACAAGTGTGTTATTTAGTGCATCAACAGGACTATTATTACTATATTTGTTTGTTGCATTCAAACATTGACTATATTATGCGGCTGAGCCAATAAAGTATATGTATGCATGTATGGTTAGTGCGCTCATCCCTGGAGCGAGGGGTCCGGGTTCGAGCCCTGGCCGGGGACAGGGTGTTGTGTTCTTGGGCAAGACACTTAACTCTCACAATGCCTCTCTCCACCCAGGAGTATAAACGGGTACCGGTGAATTGTTGCGGAAACCTAACAAATTGCGGGAGAGTGACCTGCGATGGATTGGTATCCTGTCCAGGGGGAGTAGAAATATTCCTAGCCACTTCATGCTACAGAAACCGGGATAAGCACCGATAGCTATGAGCCATCAGCTCCAAGGCCTCACTTATGCATAGATGTACTGATTGTATGATTAATATGTGTTGTGTTCAATGTCTTTGTTGCAGAGAGGATATTGATGTTACAGCGGGCTCTACCAATTTTGATATTACAGGCATATCAGCATCTTATCGAACATATAAGGAAGTCCTGTTTACAAGATATGGCCTCTTTTAGAGCATCTCCATGGGAACAGTTGTCTTTCAATACTGTCAATTTTTCTAATACAGTGTAGATGCTTAAAATCCAAATTGTCCTCAAACATACAAAGTGTTTATTTTTTACAATGTGCACCAATATTCTTTCATTTCAATGACATGATCAAGCCAATTTTTACTTCTCTCCCACATTAAAATAAATTGCATCTCCACTAAAGTACATGTATATAGTCAATAAAATTTATTGATTACTATTTGGTGACTGTGCTGACCATGACTAGTTATTGAATTCCGTATGTCCCAGGGTGTTTGATGAACGCAAAGTCTTTTGGAACTACTGGATATTATGAAACATTGCTAGCAAAAATGGAAAAATTGCATAGATCAGGTACTAAAACCAAAAACAAAATAACCAAACCAAGGCTGCAAATAATTTTTTTTCTCTTGAAAGGACATATGTCCTACTAAAACACCATCTTGGTCAGACAACACAAATTGTGGTCGGGCATCACCAAAAAAAGTAAGATTTACTCACAGTAGATCTTTATTCACCCTTACTGTAAAGTAATTTATGACAAAAAATTGTCCAGACATCATGTCCACCCACAGTTGGGATTTCGTTGGACATGAGCAAATTTTGGTCGGCTAATGACTGATGACCGACTGTTATTTGCAGCCCTGCAAACAAAATGAAACATTAAGATAGCACTCAGGTTAGCCCTATAAAACTCTGGTTAGCCTGAATAACACTCAGGTTACAGTTGGCTGTCGACACTTGTGAGGAGCTTCATTTCAGTGGTTTTGTTTTGAGTTTTGGCACTGCCATCAGTTGTAGGGAAATATTTTTAAAATTGCACAAGCCTGCCTAGAGATGTAGCTTGAAAATCTAGTTTATTAAAAATCCCAGTTTGCCCTTCTAGTCTATACCTTGTTTTATTGATCTTTTTTCTGTCTGTACCTTGAAGTTATTGATCTTTTTTTCTGTATTGATTTTTTTTTTCCAGTAATA